>NW_026696409.1:0-267369 GCF_030435755.1 Ochotona princeps | reverse complement strand
CAAGGAAACTCAGGTTTCACGCTCTATGTTTAGTGCCCTTTGAGTGCATTATCTAGGAATGAACCTGGTAGAGCTTTGTCAGCCACACAAACGAATGCTCCACATGCGGGTTTCACATGCCACCAACTCCACATTCACAGGCAACTTCAGCGCCACAGCCGTTTTCAGATAGCCCTCAATGCAAAGGCTCTAGACGCAAATATTGGTGTGAGAGCTAATTCAATCAAGGAAACACTGCATGTTGGTGAAGGGCATATTGAAGAAGGATCAGCCGAGTGGTTCTTGTGGGAGAACAACTCCATTTGGCTCACTAACTTCACACACCATCAGGCTTCCAAGCAGCTCTCAAGGAAACTCAGGTTTCACGCTCTATGTTTAGTGCCCTTTGAGTGCATTATCTAGGAATGAACCTGTAGAGCTTGTTCAGCCACACAAACGAATGCTCCACATGCGGGTTTCACATGCCACCAACTCCACATTCACAGGCAACTTCAGCGCCACAGCCGTTTTCAGATAGCCCTCAAAGCAAAGGCTCTAGACGCAAATATTGGTGTGAGAGCTAATTCAATCAAGGAAACACTGCATGTTGGTGAAGGGCATATTGAAGAAGGATCAGCCGAGTGGTTCTTGTGGGAGAACAACTCCATTTGGCTCACTAACTTCACACACCATCAGGCTTCCAAGCAGCTCTCAAGGAAACTCAGTTTTCACACTCTAGGCTTAGTGCCCTTTGAGTGCATTATCTAGGAATGAACCTGGTAGAGCATCCCACACAAACGAATGCTCCACATGCGGGTTTCACATGCCACCAACTCCACATTCACAGGCAACTTCAGCGCCACAGCCGTTTTCAGATAGCCCTCAATGCAAAGGCTCTAGACGCAAATATTGGTGTGAGAGCTAATTCAATCAAGGAAACACTGCATGTTGGTGAAGGGCATATTGAAGAAGGATCAGCCGAGTGGTTCTTGTGGGAGAACAACTCCATTTGGCTCACTAACTTCACACACCATCAGGCTTCCAAGCAGCTCTCAAGGAAACTCAGTTTTCACACTCTATGTTTAGTGCCCTTTGAGTGCATTATCTAGGAATGAACTTGGTAGAGCATCCCACACAAACGAATGCTCCACATGCGGGTTTCACATGCCACCAACTCCACATTCACAGGCAACTTCAGCGCCACAGCAGTTTTCAGATAGCCCTCAATGCAAAGGCTCTAGACGCAAATATTGGTGTGAGAGCTAATTCAATCAAGGAAACACTGCATGTTGGTGAAGGGCATATTGAAGAAGGATCAGCCGAGTGGTTCTTGTGGGAGAACAACTCCATTTGGCTCACTAACTTCACACACCATCAGGCTTCCAAGCAGCTCTCAAGGAAACTCAGTTTTCACACTCTATGCTTAGTGCCCTTTGAGTGCATTATCTAGGAATGAACCTGGTAGAGCATCCCACACAAACGAATGCTCCACATGCGGGTTTCACATGCCACCAACTCCACATTCACAGGCAACTTCAGCGCCACAGCCGTTTTCAGATAGCCCTCAAAGCAAAGGCTCTAGACGCAAATATTGGTGTGAGAGCTAATTCAATCAAGGAAACACTGCATGTTGGTGAAGGGCATATTGAAGAAGGATCAGCCGAGTGGTTCTTGTGGGAGAACAACTCCATTTGGCTCACTAACTTCACACACCATCAGGCTTCCAAGCAGCTCTCAAGGAAACTCAGTTTTCACACTCTATGTTTAGTGCCCTTTGTATGGCTAGGACTGAAATGAACCTGGTAGAGCATCCCACACAAACGAATGCTCCACATGCGGGTTTCACATGCCACCAACTCCACATTCACAGGCAACTTCAGCGCCACAGCCGTTTGCAGATAGCCCTCAATGCAAAGGCTCTAGACGCAAATATTGGTGTGAGAGCTAATTCAATCAAGGAAACACTGCATGTTGGTGAAGGGCATATTGAAGAAGGATCAGCCGAGTGGTTCTTGTGGGAGAACAACTCCATTTGGCTCACTAACTTCACACACCATCAGGCTTCCAAGCAGCTCTCAAGGAAACTCAGTTTTCACACTCTATGCTTAGTGCCCTTTGAGTGCATTATCTAGGAATGAACCTGGTAGAGCATCCCACACAAACGAATGCTCCACATGCGGGTTTCACATGCCACCAACTCCACATTCTCAGGCAACTTCAGCGCCACAGCTGTTTTCAGATAGCCCTCAATGCAAAGGCTCTAGACGCAAATATTGGTGTGAGAGCTAATTCAATCAAGGAAACACTGCATGGTTAGTGAAGGGCATATTGAAGAAGGATCAGCCGAGTGGTTCTTGTGGGAGAACAACTCCATTTGGCTCCCTAACTTCACACACCATCAGGCTTCCAAGCAGCTCTCAAGGAAACTCAGTTTTCACACTCTATGCTTAGTGCCCTTTGAGTGCATTATCTAGGAATGAACCTGGTAGAGCATCCCACACAAACGAATGCTCCACATGCGGGTTTCACATGCCACCAACTCCACATTCACAGGCAACTTCAGCGCCACAGCCGTTTTCAGATAGCCCTCAATGCAAAGGCTCTAGACGCAAATATTGGTGTGAGAGCTAATTCAATCAAGGAAACACTGCATGTTGGTGAAGGGCATATTGAAGAAGGATCAGCCGAGTGGTTCTTGTGGGAGAACAACTCCATTTGGCTCCCTAACTTCACACACCATCAGGCTTCCAAGCAGCTCTCAAGGAAACTCAGTTTTCACACTCTATGCTTAGTGCCCTTTGAGTGCATTATCTAGGAATGAACCTGGTAGAGCATCCCACACAAACGAATGCTCCACATGCGGGTTTCACATGCCACCAACTCCACATTCACAGGCAACTTCAGCGCCACAGCCGTTTTCAGATAGCCCTCAATGCAAAGGCTCTAGACGCAAATATTGGTGTGAGAGCTAATTCAATCAAGGAAACACTGCATGTTGGTGAAGGGCATATTGAAGAAGGATCAGCCGAGTGGTTCTTGTGGGAGAACAACTCCATTTGGCTCCCTAACTTCACACACCATCAGGCTTCCAAGCAGCTCTCAAGGAAACTCAGTTTTCACACTCTATGCTTAGTGCCCTTTGAGTGCATTATCTAGGAATGAACCTGGTAGAGCATCCCACACAAACGAATGCTCCACATGCGGGTTTCACATGCCACCAACTCCACATTCACAGGCAACTTCAGCGCCACAGCCGTTTTCAGATAGCCCTCAATGCAAAGGCTCTAGACGCAAATATTGGTGTGAGAGCTAATTCAATCAAGGAAACACTGCATGTTGGTGAAGGGCATATTGAAGAAGGATCAGCCGAGTGGTTCTTGTGGGAGAACAACTCCATTTGGCTCACTAACTTCACACACCATCAGGCTTCCAAGCAGCTCTCAAGGAAACTCAGTTTTCACACTCTATGCTTAGTGCCCTTTGAGTGCATTATCTAGGAATGAACCTGGTAGAGCATCCCACACAAACGAATGCTCCACATGCGGGTTTCACATGCCACCAACTCCACATTCACAGGCAACTTCAGCGCCACAGCCGTTTTCAGATAGCCCTCAATGCAAAGGCTCTAGACGCAAATATTGGTGTGAGAGCTAATTCAATCAAGGAAACACTGCATGTTGGTGAAGGGCATATTGAAGAAAGATCAGCCGAGTGGTTCTTGTGGGAGAACAACTCCATTTGGCTCACTAACTTCACACACCATCAGGCTTCCAAGCAGCTCTCAAGGAAACTCAGTTTTCACACTCTATGCTTAGTGCCCTTTGAGTGCATTATCTAGGAATGAACCTGGTAGAGCATCCCACACAAACGAATGCTCCACATGCGGGTTTCACATGCCACCAACTCCACATTCACAGGCAACTTCAGCGCCACAGCCGTTTTCAGATAGCCCTCAAAGCAAAGGCTCTAGACGCAAATATTGGTGTGAGAGCTAATTCAATCAAGGAAACACTGCATGTTGGTGAAGGGCATATTGAAGAAGGATCAGCCGAGTGGTTCTTGTGGGAGAACAACTCCATTTGGCTCACTAACTTCACACACCATCAGGCTTCCAAGCAGCTCTCAAGGAAACTCAGTTTTCACACTCTATGCTTAGTGCCCTTTGTATGGCTAGGACTGAAATGAACCTGGTAGAGCATCCCACACAAACGAATGCTCCACATGCGGGTTTCACATGCCACCAACTCCACATTCACAGTCAAGTTCAGCGCCACAGCCGTTTTCAGATAGCCCTCAATGCAAAGGCTCTAGACGCAAATATTGGTGTGAGAGCTAATTCAATCAAGGAAACACTGCATGTTGGTGAAGCGTATATTGAAGAAGGATCAGCCGAGTGGTTCTTGTGGGAGAACAATTCCATTTGGCTCACTAACTTCACACACCATCAGGCTTCCAAGCAGCTCTCAAGGAAACTCAGGTTTCACGCTCTATGTTTAGTGCCCTTTGAGTGCATTATCTAGGAATGAACCTGGTAGAGCTTGGTCAGCCACACAAACGAATGCTCCACATGCGGGTTTCACATGCCACCAACTCCACATTCACAGGCAACTTCAGCGCCACAGCCGTTTTCAGATAGCCCTCAATGCAAAGGCTCTAGACGCAAATATTGGTGTGAGAGCTAATTCAATCAAGGAAACACTGCATGTTGGTGAAGGGCATATTGAAGAAGGATCAGCCGAGTGGTTCTTGTGGGAGAACAACTCCATTTGGCTCACTAACTTCACACACCATCAGGCTTCCAAGCAGCTCTCAAGGAAACTCAGGTTTCACGCTCTATGTTTAGTGCCCTTTGAGTGCATTATCTAGGAATGAACCTGTAGAGCTTGTTCAGCCACACAAACGAATGCTCCACATGCGGGTTTCACATGCCACCAACTCCACATTCACAGGCAACTTCAGCGCCACAGCCGTTTTCAGATAGCCCTCAATGCAAAGGCTCTAGACACAAATATTGGTGTGAGAGCTAATTCAATCAAGGAAACACTGCATGTTGGTGAAGGGCATATTGAAGAAGGATCAGCCGAGTAGTTCTTGTGGTAGAACAACTCAATTTGGCTCACTAACTTCACACACCATCAGGCTTACAAGCAGCTCTCAAGGAAACTCAGTTTTCACACTCTATGCTTAGTGCCCTTTGTGTGCCTGGGACAGAAATGAAGCTTGGTCAGCATCCCACAAAAACGAATGCTCCACATGTGGGTTTCACATGCCACCAACTCCACATTCACAGGCAACATCAGCGCCACAGCCGTTTTCAGATAGCCCTCAATGCAAAGGCTCTAGACGCAAATATTGGTGTGAGAGCTAATTCAATCAAGGAAACACTGCATGCTGGTGAAGGGCATGTTAAAGAAGGATCAGCCGAGTGGTTCTTGTGGGAGAACAACTCCATTTGGCTCACTAACTTCACACACCATCAGGCTTCCAAGCAGCTCTCAAGGAAACTCAGTTTTCACACTCTATGCTTAGTGCCCTTTGAGTGCATTATCTAGGAATGAACCTGGTAGAGCATCCCACACAAACGAATGCTCCACATGCGGGTTTCACATGCCACCAACTCCACATTCACAGGCAACTTCAGCGCCACAGCCGTTTTCAGATAGCCCTCAATGCAAAGGCTCTAGACGTAAATATTGGTGTGAGAGCTAATTCAATCAAGGAAACACTGCATGTTGGTGAAGGGCATATTGAAGAAGGATCAGCCGAGTGGTTCTTGTGGGAGAACAACTCCATTTGGCTCACTAACTTCACACACCATCAGGCTTCCAAGCAGCTCTCAAGGAAACTCAGTTTTCACACTCTATGCTTAGTGCCCTTTGAGTGCATTATCTAGGAATGAACCTGGTAGAGCATCCCACACAAACGAATGCTCCACATGCGGGTTTCACATGCCACCAACTCCACATTCACAGGCAACTTCAGCGCCACAGCCGTTTTCAGATAGCCCTCAATGCAAAGGCTCTAGACGCAAATATTGGTGTGAGAGCTAATTCAATCAAGGAAACACTGCATGTTGGTGAAGGGCATATTGAAGAAGGATCAGCCGAGTGGTTCTTGTGGGAGAACAACTCCATTTGGCTCACTAACTTCACACACCATCAGGCTTCCAAGCAGCTCTCAAGGAAACTCAGGTTTCACGCTCTATGTTTAGTGCCCTTTGAGTGCATTATCTAGGAATGAACCTGGTAGAGCTTGTTCAGCCACACAAACGAATGCTCCACATGCGGGTTTCACATGCCACCAACTCCACATTCACAGGCAACTTCAGCGCCACAGCCGTTTTCAGATAGCCCTCAATGCAAAGGCTCTAGACACAAATATTGGTGTGAGAGCTAATTCAATCAAGGAAACACTGCATGTTGGTGAAGGGCATATTGAAGAAGGATCAGCCGAGTAGTTCTTGTGGTAGAACAACTCAATTTGGCTCACTAACTTCACACACCATCAGGCTTACAAGCAGCTCTCAAGGAAACTCAGTTTTCACACTCTATGCTTAGTGCCCTTTGTGTGCCTGGGACAGAAATGAAGCTTGGTCAGCATCCCACAAAAACGAATGCTCCACATGCGGGTTTCACATGCCACCAACTCCACATTCACAGGCAACTTCAGCACCACAGCCGTTTTCAGATAGCCCTCAATGCAAAGGCTCTAGACGCAAATATTGGTGTGAGAGCTAATTCAATCAAGGAAACACTGCATGCTGGTGAAGGGCATGTTAAAGAAGGATCAGCCGAGTGGTTCTTGTGGGAGAACAACTCCATTTGGCTCACTAACTTCACACACCATCAGGCTTCCAAGCAGCTCTCAAGGAAACTCAGTTTTCACACTCTATGCTTAGTGCCCTTTGAGTGCATTATCTAGGAATGAACCTGGTAGAGCATCCCACACAAACGAATGCTCCACATGCGGGTTTCACATGCCACCAACTCCACATTCACAGGCAACTTCAGCGCCACAGCCGTTTTCAGATAGCCCTCAATGCAAAGGCTCTAGACGCAAATATTGGTGTGAGAGCTAATTCAATCAAGGAAACACTGCATGTTGGTGAAGGGCATATTGAAGAAGGATCAGCCGAGTGGTTCTTGTGGGAGAACAACTCCATTTGGCTCACTAACTTCACACACCATCAGGCTTCCAAGCAGCTCTCAAGGAAACTCAGTTTTCACACTCTATGCTTAGTGCCCTTTGAGTGCATTATCTAGGAATGAACCTGGTAGAGCATCCCACACAAACGAATGCTCCACATGCGGGTTTCACATGCCACCAACTCCACATTCACAGGCAACTTCAGCGCCACAGCCGTTTTCAGATAGCCCTCAATGCAAAGGCTCTAGACGCAAATATTGGTGTGAGAGCTAATTCAATCAAGGAAACACTGCATGTTGGTGAAGGGCATATTGAAGAAGGATCAGCCGAGTGGTTCTTGTGGGAGAACAACTCCATTTGGCTCACTAACTTCACACACCATCAGGCTTCCAAGCAGCTCTCAAGGAAACTCAGTTTTCAAACTCTATGCTTAGTGCCCTTTGAGTGCCTAGGACTGAAATGAAGCTTGGAGAGCATCCCACATATACGAATGCTCCACATGCGGGTTTCACATGCCACCAACTCCACATTCACAGGCAACTTCAGCGCCACAGCCGTTTTCAGATAGCCCTCAATGCAAAGGCTCTAGACGCAAATATTGGTGTGAGAGCTAATTCAATCAAGGAAACACTGCATGTTGGTGAAGGGCATATTGAAGAAGGATCAGCCGAGTGGTTCTTGTGGGAGAACAACTCCATTTGGCTCACTAACTTCACACACCATCAGGCTTCCAAGCAGCTCTCAAGGAAACTCAGTTTTCACACTCTATGCTTAGTGCCCTTTAGGTGCATTATCTAGGAATGAACCTGGTAGAGCATCCCACACAAACGAATGCTCCACATGCGGGTTTCACATGCCACCAACTCCACATTGACAGGCAACTTCAGCGCCACAGCCGTTTTCAGATAGCCCTAAATGCAAAGGCTCTAGACGCAAATATTGGTGTGAGAGCTAATTCAATCAAGGAAACACTGCATGTTGGTGAAGGGCATATTGAAGAAGGATCAGCCGAGTGGTTCTTGTGGGAGAAAAACTCCATTTGGCTCACTAACTTCACACACCATCAGGCTTCCAAGCAGCTCTCAAGGAAACTCAGTTTTCACACTCTATGCTTAGTGCCCTTTGAGTGCCTAGGACTGAAATGAAGCTTGGAGAGCATCCCACATATACGAATGCTCCACATGCGGGTTTCACATGCCACCAACTCCACATTCACAGGCAACTTCAGCGCCACAGCCGTTTTCAGATAGCCCTCAATGCAAAGGCTCTAGACGCAAATATTGGTGTGAGAGCTAATTCAATCAAGGAAACACTGCATGTTGGTGAAGGGCATATTGAAGAAGGATCAGCCGAGTGGTTCTTGTGGGAGAACAACTCCATTTGGCTCACTAACTTCACACACCATCAGGCTTCCAAGCAGCTCTCAAGGAAACTCAGTTTTCACACTCTATGCTTAGTGCACTTTGTATGGCTAGGACTGAAATGAACCTGGTAGAGCATCCCACACAAACGAATGCTCCACATGCGGGTTTCACATGCCACCAACTCCACATTCACAGGCAACTTCAGCGCCACTGCCGTTTTCAGATAGCCCTCAATGCAAAGGCTCTAGACGCAAATATTGGTGTGAGAGCTAATTCAATCAAGGAAACACTGCATGTTGGTGAAGGGCATATTGAAGAAGGATCAGCCGAGTGGTTCTTGTGGGAGAACAACTCCATTTGGCTCACTAACTTCACACACCATCAGGCTTCCAAGCAGCTCTCAAGGAAACTCAGTTTTCACACTCTATGCTTAGTGCCCTTTGAGTGCATTATCTAGGAATGAACCTGGTAGAGCATCCCACACAAACGAATGCTCCACATGCGGGTTTCACATGCCACCAACTCCACATTCACAGTCAACTTCAGCGCCACAGCCGTTTTCAGATAGCCCTCAATGCAAAGGCTCTAGACCCAAATATTGGTGTGAGAGCTAATTCAATCAAGGAAACACTGCATGTTGGTGAAGGGCATATTGAAGAAGGATCAGCCGAGTGGTTCTTGTGGGAGAACAACTCCATTTGGCTCACTAACTTCACACACCATCAGGCTTCCAAGCAGCTCTCAAGGAAACTCAGTTTTCACACTCTATGCTTAGTGCCCTTTAGGTGCATTATCTAGGAATGAACCTGGTAGAGCATCCCACACAAACGAATGCTCCACATGCGGGTTTCACATGCCACCAACTCCACATTCACAGGCAACTTCAGCGCCACAGCCGTTTTCAGATAGCCCTCAATGCAAAGGCTCTAGACCCAAATATTGGTGTGAGAGCTAATTCAATCAAGGAAACACTGCATGTTGGTGAAGGGCATATTGAAGAAGGATCAGCCGAGTGGTTCTTGTGGGAGAACAACTCCATTTGGCTCACTAACTTCACACACCATCAGGCTTCCAAGCAGCTCTCAAGGAAACTCAGTTTTCACACTCTATGCTTAGTGCCCTTTGAGTGCATTATCTAGGAACGAACATGGTAGAGCATCCCACACAAACGAATGCTCCACATGCGGGTTTCACATGCCACCAACTCCACATTCACAGGCAACTTCAGCGCCACAGCCGTTTTCAGATAGCCCTCAATGCAAAGGCTCTAGACGCAAATATTTGAGTGAGAGCTAATTCAATCAAGGAAACACTGCATGTTGGTGAAGGGCATATTGAAGAAGGATCAGCCGAGTGGTTCTTGTGGGAGAACAACTCCATTTGGCTCACTAACTTCACACACCATCAGGCTTCCAAGCAGCTCTCAAGGAAACTCAGTTTTCACACTCTATGTTTAGTGCCGTTTGTATGGCTAGGACTGAAATGAACCTGGTAGAGCATCCCACACAAACGAATGCTCCACATGCGGGTTTCACATGCCACCAACTCCACATTGACAGGCAACTTCAGCGCCACAGCCGTTTTCAGATAGCCCTCAATGCAAAGGCTCTAGACGCAAATATTGGTGTGAGAGCTAATTCAATCAAGGAAACACTGCATGTTGGTGAAGGGCATATTGAAGAAGGATCAGCCGAGTAGTTCTTGTGAGAGAACAACACCATTTGGCTCACTAACTTCACACACCATCAGGCTTCCAAGCAGCTCTCAAGGAAACTCAGTTTTCACACTCTATGCTTAGTGCCCTTTGTGTGCCTAGGACTGAAATGAAGCTTGATCAGCATCCCACACAAACGAATGCTCCACATGCGGGTTTCACATGCCACCAACTCCACATTCACAGGCAACTTCAGCGCCACAGCCGTTTTCAGATAGCCCTCAATGCAAAGGCTCTAGACGCAAATATTGGTGTGAGAGCTAATTCAATCAAGGAAACACTGCATGTTGGTGAAGGGCATATTGAAGAAGGATCAGCCGAGTGGTTCTTGTGGGAGAACAACTCCATTTGGCTCACTAACTTCACACACCATCAGGCTTCCAAGCAGCTCTCAAGGAAACTCAGTTTTCAAACTCTATGTTTAGTGCCCCTTGAGTGCATTATCTAGGAATGAACCTGGTAGAGCATCCCACACAAACGAATGCTCCACATGCGGGTTTCACATGCCACCAACTCCACATTCACAGGCAACTTCAGCGCCACAGCCGTTTTCAGATAGCCCTCAATGCAAAGGCTCTAGACGCAAATATTGGTGTGAGAGCTAATTCAATCAAGGAAACACTGCATGTTGGTGAAGGGCATATTGAAGAAGGATCAGCCGAGTGGTTCTTGTGGGAGAACAACTCCATTTGGCTCACTAACTTCACACACCATCAGGCTTCCAAGCAGCTCTCAAGGAAACTCAGTTTTCACACTCTATGCTTAGTGCTCTTTGTGTGCCTAGGACTGAAATGAAGCTTGGTCAGCATCCCACAGAAACGAGTGCTCCACATGCGGGTTTCACATGCCACCAACTCCACATTCACAGGCAACTTCAGCGCCACAGCCGTTTTCAGATAGCCCTCAATGCAAAGGCTCTAGATGCAAATATTGGTGTGAGAGCTATTTCAATCAAGGAAACACTGCATGTTGGTGAAGGGCATATTGAAGAAGGATCAGCCGAGTGGTTCTTGTGGGAGAACAACTCCATTTGGCTCACTAACTTCACACACCATCAGGCTTCCAAGCAGCTCTCAAGGAAACTCAGTTTTCACACTCTATGCTTAGTGCCCTTTGTATGGCTAGGACTGAAATGAACCTGGTAGAGCATCCCACACAAACGAATGCTCCACATGCGGGTTTCACATGCCACCAACTCCACATTGACAGGCAACTTCAGCGCCACTGCCATTTTCAGATAGCCCTCAATGCAAAGGCTCTAGACGCAAATATTGGTGTGAGAGCTAATTCAATCAAGGAAACACTGCATGTTGGTGAAGGGCATATTGAAGAAGGATCAGCCGAGTGGTTCTTGTGGGAGAACAACTCCATTTGGCTCACTAACTTCACACACCATCAGGCTTCCAAGCAGCTCTCAAGGAAACTCAGTTTTCACACTCTATGCTTAGTGCCCTTTGAGTGCATTATCTAGGAATGAACCTGGTAGAGCATCCCACACAAACGAATGCTCCACATGCGGGTTTCACATGCCACCAACTCCACATTCACAGGCAACTTCAGCGCCACAGCCGTTTTCAGATAGCCCTCAATGCAAAGGCTCTAGACCCAAATATTGGTGTGAGAGCTAATTCAATCAAGGAAACACTGCATGTTGGTGAAGGGCATATTGAAGAAGGATCAGCCGAGTGGTTCTTGTGGGAGAACAACTCCATTTGGCTCACTAACTTCACACACCATCAGGCTTCCAAGCAGCTCTCAAGGAAACTCAGTTTTCACACTCTATGCTTAGTGCCCTTTAGGTGCATTATCTAGGAATGAACCTGGTAGAGCATCCCACACAAACGAATGCTCCACATGCGGGTTTCACATGCCACCAACTCCACATTCACAGGCAACTTCAGCGCCACAGCCGTTTTCAGATAGCCCTCAATGCAAAGGCTCTAGACACAAATATTGGTGTGAGAGCTAATTCAATCAAGGAAACACTGCATGTTGGTGAAAGGCATATTGAAGAAGGATCAGCCGAGTGGTTCTTGTGAGAGAACAACTCCATTTGGCTCACTAACTTCACACACCATCAGGCTTCCAAGCAGCTCTCAAGGAAACTCAGTTTTCACACTCTATGCTTAGTGCCCTTTAGGTGCATTATCTAGGAATGAACCTGGTAGAGCATCCCACACAAACGAATGCTCCACATGCGGGTTTCACATGCCACCAACTCCACATTCACAGGCAACTTCAGCGCCACAGCCGTTTTCAGATAGCCCTCAAAGCAAAGGCTCTAGACGCAAATATTGGTGTGAGAGCTAATTCAATCAAGGAAACACTGCATGTTGGTGAAGGGCATATTGAAGAAGGATCAGCCGAGTGGTTCTTGTGGGAGAACAACTCCATTTGGCTCACTAACTTCACACACCATCAGGCTTCCAAGCAGCTCTCAAGGAAACTCAGTTTTCACACTCTATGTTTAGTGCCCTTTGTATGGCTAGGACTGAAATGAACCTGGTAGAGCATCCCACACAAACGAATGCTCCACATGCGGGTTTCACATGCCACCAACTCCACATTCACAGGCAACTTCAGCGCCACAGCCGTTTTCAGATAGACGCAAATATTGGTGTGAGAGCTAATTCAATCAAGGAAACACTGCATGTTGGTGAAGGGCATATTGAAGAAGGATCAGCCGAGTGGTTCTTGTGGGAGAACAACTCCATTTGGCTCACTAACTTCACACACCATCAGGCTTCCAAGCAGCTCTCAAGGAAACTCAGTTTTCACACTCTATGCTTAGTGCCCTTTGAGTGCATTATCTAGGAACGAACATGGTAGAGCATCCCACACAAACGAATGCTCCACATGCGGGTTTCACATGCCACCAACTCCACATTCACAGGCAACTTCAGCGCCACAGCCGTTTTCAGATAGCCCTCAATGCAAAGGCTCTAGACGCAAATATTTGTGTGAGAGCTAATTCAATCAAGGAAACACTGCATGTTGGTGAAGGGCATATTGAAGAAGGATCAGCCGAGTGGTTCTTGTGAGAGAACAACTCCATTTGGCTCACTAACTTCACACACCATCAGGCTTCCAAGCAGCTCTCAAGGAAACTCAGTTTTCACACTCTATGTTTAGTGCCGTTTGTATGGCTAGGACTGAAATGAACCTTGTAGAGCATCCCACACAAACGAATGCTCCACATGCGGGTTTCACATGCCACCAACTCCACATTCACAGGCAACATCAGCGCCACAGCCGTTTTCAGATAGCCCTCAAAGCAAAGGCTCTAGACGCAAATATTGGTGTGAGAGCTAATTCAATCAAGGAAACACTGCATGTTGGTGAAGGGCATATTGAAGAAGGATCAGCCGAGTGGTTCTTGTGGGAGAACAACTCCATTTGGCTCACTAACTTCACACACCATCAGGCTTCCAAGCAGCTCTCAAGGAAACTCAGTTTTCACACTCTATGCTTAGTGCCCTTTGAGTGCATTATCTAGGAACGAACATGGTAGAGCATCCCACACAAACGAATGCTCCACATGCGGGTTTCACATGCCACCAACTCCACATTCACAGGCAACTTCAGCGCCACAGCCGTTTTCAGATAGCCCTCAATGCAAAGGCTCTAGACGCAAATATTTGAGTGAGAGCTAATTCAATCAAGGAAACACTGCATGTTGGTGAAGGGCATATTGAAGAAGGATCAGCCGAGTGGTTCTTGTGGGAGAACAACTCCATTTGGCTCACTAACTTCACACACCATCAGGCTTCCAAGCAGCTCTCAAGGAAACTCAGTTTTCACACTCTATGTTTAGTGCCGTTTGTATGGCTAGGACTGAAATGAACCTGGTAGAGCATCCCACACAAACGAATGCTCCACATGCGGGTTTCACATGCCACCAACTCCACATTCACAGGCAACTTCAGCGCCACAGCCGTTTTCAGATAGCCCTCAATGCAAAGGCTCTAGACGCAAATATTGGTGTGAGAGCTAATTCAATCAAGGAAACACTGCATGTTGGTGAAGGGCATATTGAAGAAGGATCAGCCGAGTAGTTCTTGTGAGAGAACAACACCATTTGGCTCACTAACTTCACACACCATCAGGCTTCCAAGCAGCTCTCAAGGAAACTCAGTTTTCACACTCTATGCTTAGTGCCCTTTGTGTGCCTAGGACTGAAATGAAGCTTGATCAGCATCCCATACAAACGAATGCTCCACATGCGGGTTTCACATGCCACCAACTCCACATTCACAGGCAACTTCAGCGCCACAGCCGTTTTCAGATAGCCCTCAATGCAAAGGCTCTAGACGCAAATATTGGTGTGAGAGCTAATTCAATCAAGGAAACACTGCATGTTGGTGAAGGGCATATTGAAGAAGGATCAGCCGAGTGGTTCTTGTGGGAGAACAACTCCATTTGGCTCACTAACTTCACACACCATCAGGCTTCCAAGCAGCTCTCAAGGAAACTCAGTTTTCAAACTCTATGTTTAGTGCCCCTTGAGTGCATTATCTAGGAATGAACCTGGTAGAGCATCCCACACAAACGAATGCTCCACATGCGGGTTTCACATGCCACCAACTCCACATTCACAGGCAACTTCAGCGCCACAGCCGTTTTCAGATAGCCCTCAATGCAAAGGCTCTAGACGCAAATATTGGTGTGAGAGCTAATTCAATCAAGGAAACACTGCATGTTGGTGAAGGGCATATTGAAGAAGGATCAGCCGAGTGGTTCTTGTGGGAGAACAACTCCATTTGGCTCACTAACTTCACACACCATCAGGCTTCCAAGCAGCTCTCAAGGAAACTCAGTTTTCACACTCTATGCTTAGTGCCCTTTGAGTGCATTATCTAGGAATGAACCTGGTAGAGCATCCCACACAAACGAATGCTCCACATGCGGGTTTCACATGCCACCAACTCCACATTCACAGTCAACTTCAGCGCCACAGCCGTTTTCAGATAGCCCTCAATGCAAAGGCTCTAGACCCAAATATTGGTGTGAGAGCTAATTCAATCAAGGAAACACTGCATGTTGGTGAAGGGCATATTGAAGAAGGATCAGCCGAGTGGTTCTTGTGGGAGAACAACTCCATTTGGCTCACTAACTTCACACACCATCAGGCTTCCAAGCAGCTCTCAAGGAAACTCAGTTTTCACACTCTATGCTTAGTGCCCTTTAGGTGCATTATCTAGGAATGAACCTGGTAGAGCATCAAACACAAACGAATGCTCCACATGCGGGTTTCACATGCCACCAACTCCACATTCACAGGCAACATCAGCGCCACAGCCGTTTTCAGATAGCCCTCAAAGCAAAGGCTCTAGACGCAAATATTGGTGTGAGAGCTAATTCAATCAAGGAAACACTGCATGTTGGTGAAGGGCATATTGAAGAAGGATCAGCCGAGTGGTTCTTGTGGGAGAACAACTCCATTTGGCTCACTAACTTCACACACCATCAGGCTTCCAAGCAGCTCTCAAGGAAACTCAGTTTTCACACTCTATGTTTAGTGCCCTTTGTATGGCTAGGACTGAAATGAACCTGGTAGAGCATCCCACACAAACGAATGCTCCACATGCGGGTTTCACATGCCACCAACTCCACATTCACAGGCAACTTCAGCGCCACAGCCGTTTTCAGATAGACGCAAATATTGGTGTGAGAGCTAATTCAATCAAGGAAACACTGCATGTTGGTGAAGGGCATATTGAAGAAGGATCAGCCGAGTGGTTCTTGTGGGAGAACAACTCCATTTGGCTCACTAACTTCACACACCATCAGGCTTCCAAGCAGCTCTCAAGGAAACTCAGTTTTCACACTCTATGCTTAGTGCCCTTTGAGTGCATTATCTAGGAACGAACATGGTAGAGCATCCCACACAAACGAATGCTCCACATGCGGGTTTCACATGCCACCAACTCCACATTCACAGGCAACTTCAGCGCCACAGCCGTTTTCAGATAGCCCTCAATGCAAAGGCTCTAGACGCAAATATTTGTGTGAGAGCTAATTCAATCAAGGAAACACTGCATGTTGGTGAAGGGCATATTGAAGAAGGATCAGCCGAGTGGTTCTTGTGGGAGAACAACTCCATTTGGCTCACTAACTTCACACACCATCAGGCTTCCAAGCAGCTCTCAAGGAAACTCAGTTTTCACACTCTATGTTTAGTGCCGTTTGTATGGCTAGGACTGAAATGAACCTTGTAGAGCATCCCACACAAACGAATGCTCCACATGCGGGTTTCACATGCCACCAACTCCACATTCACAGGCAACTTCAGCGCCACAGCCGTTTTCAGATAGCCCTCAATGCAAAGGCTCTAGACGCAAATATTGGTGTGAGAGCTAATTCAATCAAGGAAACACTGCATGTTGGTGAAGGGCATATTGAAGAAGGATCAGCCGAGTAGTTCTTGTGGGAGAACAACTCCATTTGGCTCACTAACCTCACACACCATCAGGCTTCCAAGCAGCTCTCAAGGAAACTCAGTTTTCACACTCTATGCTTAGTGCCCTTTAGGTGCATTATCTAGGAATGAACCTGGTAGAGCATCCCACACAAACGAATGCTCCACATGCGGGTTTCACATGCCACCAACTCCACATTCACAGGCAACTTCAGCGCCACAGCCGTTTTCAGATAGCCCTCAATGCAAAGGCTCTAGACCCAAATATTGGTGTGAGAGCTAATTCAATCAAGGAAACACTGCATGTTGGTGAAGGGCATATTGAAGAAGGATCAGCCGAGTGGTTCTTGTGGGAGAACAACTCCATTTGGCTCACTAACTTCACACACCATCAGGCTTCCAAGCAGCTCTCAAGGAAACTCAGTTTTCACACTCTATGCTTAGTGCCCTTTAGGTGCATTATCTAGGAATGAACCTGGTAGAGCATCCCACACAAACGAATGCTCCACATGCGGGTTTCACATGCCACCAACTCCACATTCACAGGCAACATCAGCGCCACAGCCGTTTTCAGATAGCCCTCAAAGCAAAGGCTCTAGACACAAATATTGGTGTGAGAGCTAATTCAATCAAGGAAACACTGCATGTTGGTGAAGGGCATATTGAAGAAGGATCAGCCGAGTGGTTCTTGTGGGAGAACAACTCCATTTGGCTCACTAACTTCACACACCATCAGGCTTCCAAGCAGCTCTCAAGGAAACTCAGTTTTCACACTCTATGTTTAGTGCCCTTTGTATGGCTAGGACTGAAATGAACCTGGTAGAGCATCCCACACAAACGAATGCTCCACATGCGGGTTTCACATGCCACCAACTCCACATTCACAGGCAACTTCAGCGCCACAGCCGTTTTCAGATAGCCCTCAATGCAAAGGCTCTAGACGCAAATATTGGTGTGAGAGCTAATTCAATCAAGGAAACACTGCATGTTGGTGAAGGGCATATTGAAGAAGGATCAGCAGAGTAGTTCTTGTGAGAGAACAACACCATTTGGCTCACTAACTTCACACACCATCAGGCTTCCAAGCAGCTCTCAAGGAAACTCAGTTTTCACACTCTATGCTTAGTGCCCTTTGTGTGCCTAGGACTGAAATGAAGCTTGATCAGCATCCCACACAAACGAATGCTCCACATGCGGGTTTCACATGCCACCAACTCCACATTCACAGTCAACTTCAGAGCCACAGCCGTTTTCAGATAGCCCTCAATGCAAAGGCTCTAGACGCAAATATTGGTGTGAGACCTAATTCAATCAAGGAAACACTGCATGTTGGTGAAGGGCATATTGAAGAAGGATCAGCCGAGTGGTTCTTGTGGGAGAACAACTCCATTTGGCTCACTAACTTCACACACCATCAGGCTTCCAAGCAGCTCTCAAGGAAACTCAGTTTTCACACTCTATGCTTAGTGCCCTTTGAGTGCATTATCTAGGAATGAACCTGGTAGAGCATCCCACACAAACGAATGCTCCACATGCGGGTTTCACATGCCACCAACTCCACATTCACAGGCAACTTCAGCGCCACAGCCGTTTTCAGATAGCCCTCAATGCAAAGGCTCTAGACCCAAATATTGGTGTGAGAGCTAATTCAATCAAGGAAACACTGCATGTTGGTGAAGGGCATATTGAAGAAGGATCAGCCGAGTGGTTCTTGTGGGAGAACAACTCCATTTGGCTCACTAACTTCACACACCATCAGGCTTCCAAGCAGCTCTCAAGGAAACTCAGTTTTCACACTCTATGCTTAGTGCCCTCTGGGTGCATTATCTAGGAATGAACCTGGTAGAGCATCCCACACAAACGAATGCTCCACATGCGGGTTTCACATGCCAACAACTCCACATTCACAGGCAACTTCAGCGCCACAGCCGTTTTCAGATAGCCCTCAATGCAAAGGCTCTAGACCCAAATATTGGTGTGAGAGCTAATTCAATCAAGGAAACACTGCATGTTGGTGAAGGGCATATTGAAGAAGGATCAGCCGAGTGGTTCTTGTGGGAGAACAACTCCATTTGGCTCACTAACTTCACACACCATCAGGCTTCCAAGCAGCTCTCAAGGAAACTCAGTTTTCACACTCTATGCTTAGTGCCCTTTAGGTGCATTATCTAGGAATGAACCTGGTAGAGCATCCCACACAAACGAATGCTCCACATGCGGGTTTCACATGCCACCAACTCCACATTCACAGGCAACATCAGCGCCACAGCCGTTTTCAGATAGCCCTCAAAGCAAAGGCTCTAGACGCAAATATTGGTGTGAGAGCTAATTCAATCAAGGAAACACTGCATGTTGGTGAAGGGCATATTGAAGAAGGATCAGCCGAGTGGTTCTTGTGGGAGAACAACTCCATTTGGCTCACTAACTTCACACACCATCAGGCTTCCAAGCAGCTCTCAAGGAAACTCAGTTTTCACACTCTATGTTTAGTGCCCTTTGTATGGCTAGGACTGAAATGAACCTGGTAGAGCATTCCACACAAACGAATGCTCCACATGCGGGTTTCACATGCCACCAACTCCACATTCACAGGCAACTTCAGCGCCACAGCCGTTTTCAGATAGACGCAAATATTGGTGTGAGAGCTAATTCAATCAAGGAAACACTGCATGTTGGTGATGGCATATTGAAGAAGGATCAGCCGAGTGGTTCTTGTGGGAGAACAACTCCATTTGGCTCACTAACTTCACACACCATCAGGCTTCCAAGCAGCTCTCAAGGAAACTCAGTTTTCACACTCTATGTTTAGTGCCGTTTGTATGGCTAGGACTGAAATGAACCTGGTAGAGCATCCCACACAAACGAATGCTCCACATGCGGGTTTCACATGCCACCAACTCCACATTGACAGGCAACTTCAGCGCCACAGCCGTTTTCAGATAGCCCTCAATGCAAAGGCTCTAGACGCAAATATTGGTGTGAGAGCTAATTCAATCAAGGAAACACTGCATGTTGGTGAAGGGCATATTGAAGAAGGATCAGCCGAGTAGTTCTTGTGAGAGAACAACACCATTTGGCTCACTAACTTCACACACCATCAGGCTTCCAAGCAGCTCTCAAGGAAACTCAGTTTTCACACTCTATGCTTAGTGCCCTTTGTGTGCCTAGGACTGAAATGAATCTTGATCAGCATCCCACACAAACGAATGTTCCACATGCGGGTTTCACATGCCACCAACTCCACATTGACAGGCAACTTCAGCGCCACAGCCGTTTTCAGATAGCCCTCAATGCAAAGGCTCTAGACGCAAATATTGGTGTGAGAGCTAATTCAATCAAGGAAACACTGCATGTTGGTGAAGGGCATATTGAAGAAGGATCAGCCGAGTGGTTCTTGTGGGAGAACAACTCCATTTGGCTCACTAACTTCACACACCATCAGGCTTCCAAGCAGCTCTCAAGGAAACTCAGTTTTCACACTCTATGCTTAGTGCCCTTTGAGTGCATTATCTAGGAATGAACCTGGTAGAGCATCCCACACAAACGAATGCTCCACATGCGGGTTTCACATGCCACCAACTCCACATTCACAGGCAACTTCAGCGCCACAGCCGTTTTCAGATAGCCCTCAATGCAAAGGCTCTAGACGCAAATATTGGTGTGAGAGCTAATTCAATCAAGGAAACACTGCATGTTGGTGAAGGGCATATTGAAGAAGGATCAGCCGAGTGGTTCTTGTGGGAGAACAACTCCATTTGGCTCACTAACTTCACACACCATCAGGCTTCCAAGCAGCTCTCAAGGAAACTCAGTTTTCACACTCTATGCTTAGTGCCCTTTTAGTGCATTATCTAGGAATGAACCTGGTAGAGCATCCCACACAAACGAATGCTCCACATGCGGGTTTCACATGCCACCAACTCCACATTCACAGTCAACTTCAGCGCCACAGCCGTTTTCAGATAGCCCTCAATGCAAAGGCTCTAGACCCAAATATTGGTGTGAGAGCTAATTCAATCAAGGAAACACTGCATGTTGATGAAGGGCATATTGAAGAAGGATCAGCCGAGTGGTTCTTGTGGGAGAACAACTCCATTTGGCTCACTAACTTCACACACCATCAGGCTTCCAAGCAGCTCTCAAGGAAACTCAGTTTTCACACTCTATGCTTAGTGCCCTTTAGGTGCATTATCTAGGAATGAACCTGGTAGAGCATCCCACACAAACGAATGCTCCACATGCGGGTTTCACATGCCACCAACTCCACATTCACAGGCAACATCAGCGCCACAGCCGTTTTCAGATAGCCCTCAAAGCAAAGGCTCTAGACGCAAATATTGGTGTGAGAGCTAATTCAATCAAGGAAACACTGCATGTTGGTGAAGGGCATATTGAAGAAGGATCAGCCGAGTGGTTCTTGTGGGAGAACAACTCCATTTGGCTCACTAACTTCACACACCATCAGGCTTCCAAGCAGCTCTCAAGGAAACTCAGTTTTCACACTCTATGCTTAGTGCCCTTTGAGTGCATTATCTAGGAATGAACCTGGTAGAGCATCCCACACAAACGAATGCTCCACATGCGGGTTTCACATGCCACCAACTCCACATTCACAGGCAACTTCAGCGCCACAGCCGTTTTCAGATAGCCCTCAATGCAAAGGCTCTAGACGCAAATATTGGTGTGAGAGCTAATTCAATCAAGGAAACAATGCATGTTGGTGAAGGGCATATTGAAGAAGGATCAGCCGAGTGGTTCTTGTGGGAGAACAACTCCATTTGGCTCACTAACTTCACACACCATCAGGCTTCCAAGCAGCTCTCAAGGAAACTCAGCTTTCACACTCTATGCTTAGTGCCCTTTGAGTGCATTATCTAGGAATGAACCTGGTAGAGCATCCCACACAAACGAATGCTCCACATGCGGGTTTCACATGCCACCAACTCCACATTCACAGGCAACTTCAGCGCCACAGCCGTTTTCAGATAGCCCTCAATGCAAAGGCTCTAGACGCAAATATTGGTGTGAGAGCTAATTCAATCAAGGAAACACTGCATGTTGGTGAAGGGCATATTGAAGAAGGATCAACCGAGTGGTTCTTGTGGGAGAACAACTCCATTTGGCTCACTAACTTCACACACCATCAGGCTTCCAAGCAGCTCTCAAGGAAACTCAGTTTTCACACTCTATGCTTAGTGCCCTTTGAGTGCATTATCTAGGAATGAACCTGGTAGAGCATCAAACACAAACGAATGCTTCACATGCGGGTTTCACATGCCACCAACTCCACATTCACAGGCAACTTCAGCGCCACAGCCGTTTTCAGATAGCCCTCAAAGCAAAGGCTCTAGACGCAAATATTGGTGTGAGAGCTAATTCAATCAAGGAAACACTGCATGTTGGTGAAGGGCATATTGAAGAAGGATCAGCCGAGTGGTTCTTGTGGGAGAACAACTCCATTTGGCTCACTAACTTCACACACCATCAGGCTTCCAAGCAGCTCTCAAGGAAACTCAGTTTTCACACTCTATGCTTAGTGCCCTATGAGTGCCTAGGACTGAAATGAACCTGGTAGAGCATCCCACACAAACGAATGCTCCACATGCGGGTTTCACATGCCACCAACTCCACATTCACAGGCAACTTCAGCGCCACAGCCGTTTTCAGATAGCCCTCAATGCAAAGGCTCTAGACGCAAATATTGGTGTGAGAGCTAATTCAATCAAGGAAACACTGCATGTTAGTGAAGGGCATATTGAAGAAGGATCAGCCGAGTGGTTCTTGTGGGAGAACAACTCCATTTGGCTCACTAACTTCACACACCATCAGGCTTCCAAGCAGCTCTCAAGGAAACTCAGTTTTCACACTCTATGTTTAGTGCCCTTTGAGTGCATTATCTAGGAATGAACCTGGTAGAGCATCCCACACAAACGAATGCTCCACATGCGGGTTTCACATGCCACCAACTCCACATTCACAGGCAACTTCAGCGCCACAGCCGTTTTCAGATAGCCCTCAATGCAAAGGCTCTAGACGCAAATATTGGTGTGAGAGCTAATTCAATCAAGGAAACACTGCATGTTGGTGAAGGGCATATTGAAGAAGGATCAACCGAGTGGTTCTTGTGGGAGAACAACTCCATTTGGCTCACTAACTTCACACACCATCAGGCTTCCAAGCAGCTCTCAAGGAAACTCAGTTTTCACACTCTATGCTTAGTGCCCTTTGAGTGCATTATCTAGGAATGAACCTGGTAGAGCATCAAACACAAACGAATGCTTCACATGCGGGTTTCACATGCCACCAACTCCACATTCACAGGCAACTTCAGCGCCACAGCCGTTTTCAGATAGCCCTCAATGCAAAGGCTCTAGACCCAAATATTGGTGTGAGAGCTAATTCAATCAAGGAAACACTGCATGTTGGTGAAGGGCATATTGAAGAAGGATTAGCCGAGTGGTTCTTGTGGGAGAACAACTCCATTTGGCTCACTAACTTCACACACCATCAGGCTTCCAAGCAGCTCTCAAGGAAACTCGGTTTTCACACTCTATGCTTAGTGCCCTTTGAGTGCATTATCTAGGAATGAACCTGGTAGAGCATCAATAACAACGGATGCTTCACATGCGGGTTTCACATGCCACCAACTCCACATTCACACGCAACTTCAGCGCCACAGCCGTTTTCAGATAGCCCTCAATGCAAAGGCTCTAGACGCAAATATTGGTGTGAGAGCTAATTCAATCAAGGAAACACTGCATGTTAGTGAAGGGCATATTGAAGAAGGATCAGCCGAGTGGTTCTTGTGGGAGAACAACTCCATTTGGCTCACTAACTTCACACACCATCAGGCTTCCAAGCAGCTCTCAAGGAAACTCAGTTTTCACACTCTATGTTTAGTGCCCTTTGAGTGCATTATCTAGGAATGAACCTGGTAGAGCATCCCACACAAACGAATGCTCCACATGCGGGTTTCACATGCCACCAACTCCACATTCACAGGCAACTTCAGCGCCACAGCCGTTTTCAGATAGCCCTCAATGCAAAGGCTCTAGACGCAAATATTGGTGTGAGAGCTAATTCAATCAAGGAAACACTGCATGTTGGTGAAGGGCATATTGAAGAAGGATCAACCGAGTGGTTCTTGTGGGAGAACAACTCCATTTGGCTCACTAACTTCACACACCATCAGGCTTCCAAGCAGCTCTCAAGGAAACTCAGTTTTCACACTCTATGCTTAGTGCCCTTTGAGTGCATTATCTAGGAATGAACCTGGTAGAGCATCAAACACAAACGAATGCTTCACATGCGGGTTTCACATGCCACCAACTCCACATTCACAGGCAACTTCAGCGCCACAGCCGTTTTCAGATAGCCCTCAATGCAAAGGCTCTAGACCCAAATATTGGTGTGAGAGCTAATTCAATCAAGGAAACACTGCATGTTGGTGAAGGGCATATTGAAGAAGGATCAGCCGAGTGGTTCTTGTGGGAGAACAACTCCATTTGGCTCACTAACTTCACACACCATCAGGCTTCCAAGCAGCTCTCAAGGAAACTCGGTTTTCACACTCTATGCTTAGTGCCCTTTGAGTGCATTATCTAGGAATGAACCTGGTAGAGCATCAATAACAACGGATGCTTCACATGCGGGTTTCACATGCCACCAACTCCACATTCACACGCAACTTCAGCGCCACAGCCGTTTTCAGATAGCCCTCAATGCAAAGGCTCTAGACGCAAATATTGGTGTGAGAGCTAATTCAATCAAGGAAACACTGCATGTTGGTGAAGGGCATATTGAAGAAGGATCAGCCGAGTGGTTCTTGTGGGAGAACAACTCCATTTGGCTCCCTAACTTCACACACCATCAGGCTTCCAAGCAGCTCTCAAGGAAACTCAGTTTTCACACTCTATGCTTAGTGCCCTTTGAGTGCATTATCTAGGAATGAACCTGGTAGAGCATCCCACACAAACGAATGCTCCACATGCGGGTTTCACATGCCACCAACTCCACATTCACAGGCAACTTCAGCGCCACAGCCGTTTTCAGATAGCCCTCAATGCAAAGGCTCTAGACGCAAATATTGGTGTGAGAGCTAATTCAATCAAGGAAACACTGCATGTTGGTGAAGGGCATATTGAAGAAGGATCAGCCGAGTGGTTCTTGTGGGAGAACAACTCCATTTGGCTCACTAACTTCACACACCATCAGGCTTCCAAGCAGCTCTCAAGGAAACTCAGTTTTCACACTCTATGCTTAGTGCCCTTTGAGTGCATTATCTAGGAATGAACCTGGTAGAGCATCCCACACAAACGAATGCTCCACATGTGGGTTTCACATGCCACCAACTCCACATTCACAGGCAACTTCAGCGCCACAGCCGTTTTCAGATAGCCCTCAAAGCAAAGGCTCTAGACGCAAATATTGGTGTGAGAGCTAATTCAATCAAGGAAACACTGCATGTTGGTGAAGGGCATATTGAAGAAGGATCAGCCGAGTGGTTCTTGTGGGAGAACAACTCCATTTGGCTCACTAACTTCACACACCATCAGGCTTCCAAGCAGCTCTCAAGGAAACTCAGTTTTCACACTCTATGCTTAGTGCCCTTTGAGTGCATTATCTAGGAATGAACCTGGTAGAGCATCCCACACAAACGAATGCTCCACATGCGGGTTTCACATGCCACCAACTCCACATTGACAGGCAACTTCAGCGCCACAGCCGTTTTCACATAGCCCTCAATGCAAAGGCTCTAGACGCAAATATTGGTGTGAGAGCTAATTCAATCAAGGAAAACACTGCATGTTGGTGAAGGGCATATTGAAGAAGGATCAGCCGAGTGGTTCTTGTGGGAGAACAACTCCATTTGGCTCACTAACTTCACACACCATCAGGCTTCCAAGCAGCTCTCAAGGAAACTCAGTTTTCACACTCTATGCTTAGTGCCCTTTGAGTGCCTAGGACTGAAAAGAAGCTTGGTGAGCATCCCACATAAACGAATGCTCCACATGCGGGTTTCACATGCCACCAACTCCACATTCACAGGCAACTTCATCGCCACAGCCGTTTTCAGATAGCCCTCAATGCAAAGGCTCTAGACGCAAATATTGGTGTGAGAGCTAATTCAATCAAGGAAACACTGCATGTTGGTGAAGGGCATATTGAAGAAGGATCAGCCGAGTGGTTCTTGTGGGAGAACAACTCCATTTGGCTCACTAACTTCACACACCATCAGGCTTCCAAGCAGCTCTCAAGGAAACTCAGTTTTCACACTCTATGTTTAGTGCCCTTTGAGTGCATTATCTAGGAATGAACCTGGTAGAGCATCCCACACAAACGAATGCTCCACATGCGGGTTTCACATGCCACCAACTCCACATTCACAGGCAACTTCAGCGCCACAGCAGTTTTCAGATAGCCCTCAATGCAAAGGCTCTAGACGCAAATATTGGTGTGAGAGCTAATTCAATCAAGCAAACACTGCATGTTGGTGAAGGGCATATTGAAGAAGGATCAGCCGAGTGGTTCTTGTGGGAGAACAAATCCATTTGGCTCACTAACTTCACACACCATCAGGCTTCCAAGCAGCTCTCAAGGAAACTCAGTTTTCACACTCTATGTTTAGTGCCCTTGTATGGCTAGGACTGAAATGAACCTGGTAGAGCATCCCACACAAACGAATGCTCCACATGCGGGTTTCACATGCCACCAACTCCACATTGACAGACAACTTCAGCGCCACAGCCGTTTTCAGATAGCCCTCAATGCAAAGGCTCTAGACGCAAATATTGGTGTGAGAGCTAATTCAATCGAGGAAACACTGCATGTTGGTGAAGGGCATATTGAAGAAGGATCAGCCGAGTGGTTCTTGTCGGAGAACAACTCCATTTGGCTCACTAACTTCACACACCATCAGGCTTCCAAGCAGCTCTCAAGGAAACTCAGTTTTCACACTCTATGCTTAGTGCTCTTTGTGTGCCTAGGACTGAAATGAACCTCGTAGAGCATCCCACACAAACGAATGCTCCACATGCGGGTTTCACATGCCACCAACTCCACATTCTCAGGCAACTTCAGCGCCACAGCCGTTTTCAGATAGCCCTCAATGCAAAGGCTCTAGACGCAAATATTGGTGTGAGAGCTAATTCAATCAAGGAAACACTGCATGTTGGTGAAGGGCATATTGAAGAAGGATCAGCCGAGTGGTTCTTGTGGGAGAACAACTCCATTTGGCTCACTAACTTCACACACCATCAGGCTTCCAAGCAGCTCTCAAGGAAACTCAGTTTTCACACTCTATGCTTAGTGCCCTTTGAGTGCATTATCTAGGAATGAACCTGGTAGAGCATCCCACACAAACGAATGCTCCACATGCGGGTTTCACATGCCACCAACTCCACATTCACAGGCAACTTCAGCGCCACAGCCGTTTTCAGATAGCCCTCAATGCAAAGGCTCTAGACGCAAATATTGGTGTGAGAGCTAATTCAATCAAGGAAACACTGCATGTTGGTGAAGGGCATATTGAAGAAGGATCAGCCGAGTGGTTCTTGTGGGAGAACAACTCCATTTGGCTCCCTAACTTCACACACCATCAGGCTTCCAAGCAGCTCTCAAGGAAACTCAGTTTTCACACTCTATGCTTAGTGCCCTTTGAGTGCATTATCTAGGAATGAACCTGGTAGAGCATCCCACACAAACGAATGCTCCACATGCGGGTTTCACATGCCACCAACTCCACATTCACAGGCAACTTCAGCGCCACAGCCGTTTTCAGATAGCCCTCAATGCAAAGGCTCTAGACGCAAATATTGGTGTGAGAGCTAATTCAATCAAGGAAACACTGCATGTTGGTGAAGGGCATATTGAAGAAGGATCAGCCGAGTGGTTCTTGTGGGAGAACAACTCCATTTGGCTCCCTAACTTCACACACCATCAGGCTTCCAAGCAGCTCTCAAGGAAACTCAGTTTTCACACTCTATGCTTAGTGCCCTTTGAGTGCATTATCTAGGAATGAACCTGGTAGAGCATCCCACACAAACGAATGCTCCACATGCGGGTTTCACATGCCACCAACTCCACATTCACAGGCAACTTCAGCGCCACAGCCGTTTTCAGATAGCCCTCAATGCAAAGGCTCTAGACGCAAATATTGGTGTGAGAGCTAATTCAATCAAGGAAACACTGCATGTTGGTGAAGGGCATATTGAAGAAGGATCAGCCGAGTGGTTCTTGTGGGAGAACAACTCCATTTGGCTCACTAACTTCACACACCATCAGGCTTCCAAGCAGCTCTCAAGGAAACTCAGTTTTCACACTCTATGCTTAGTGCCCTTTGAGTGCATTATCTAGGAATGAACCTGGTAGAGCATCCCACACAAACGAATGCTCCACATGCGGGTTTCACATGCCACCAACTCCACATTCACAGGCAACTTCAGCGCCACAGCCGTTTTCAGATAGCCCTCAATGCAAAGGCTCTAGACGCAAATATTGGTGTGAGAGCTAATTCAATCAAGGAAACACTGCATGTTGGTGAAGGGCATATTGAAGAAGGATCAGCCGAGTGGTTCTTGTGGGAGAACAACTCCATTTGGCTCACTAACTTCACACACCATCAGGCTTCCAAGCAGCTCTCAAGGAAACTCAGTTTTCACACTCTATGCTTAGTGCCCTTTGAGTGCATTATCTAGGAATGAACCTGGTAGAGCATCCCACACAAACGAATGCTCCACATGCGGGTTTCACATGCCACCAACTCCACATTCACAGGCAACTTCAGCGCCACAGCCGTTTTCAGATAGCCCTCAATGCAAAGGCTCTAGACGCAAATATTGGTGTGAGAGCTAATTCAATCAAGGAAACACTGCATGTTGGTGAAGGGCATATTGAAGAAGGATCAGCCGAGTGGTTCTTGTGGGAGAACAACTCCATTTGGCTCCCTAACTTCACACACCATCAGGCTTCCAAGCAGCTCTCAAGGAAACTCAGTTTTCACACTCTATGCTTAGTGCCCTTTGAGTGCCTAGGACTGAAAAGGAGCTTGGTGAGCATCCCACATAAACGAATGCTCCACATGCGGGTTTCACATGCCACCAACTCCACATTCACAGGCAACTTCAGCGCCACAGCCGTTTTCAGATAGCCCTCAATGCAAAGGCTCTAGACGCAAATATTGGTGTGAGAGCTAATTCAATCAAGGAAACACTGCATGTTGGTGAAGGGCATATTGAAGAAGGATCAGCCGAGTGGTTCTTGTGGGAGAACAACTCCATTTGGCTCACTAACTTCACACACCATCAGGCTTCCAAGCAGCTCTCAAGGAAACTCAGTTTTCACACTCTATGCTTAGTGCCCTTTGAGTGCATTATCTAGGAATGAACCTGGTAGAGCATCCCACACAAACGAATGCTCCACATGCGGGTTTCACATGCCACCAACTCCACATTGACAGGCAATTTCAGCGCCACAGCCGTTTTCAGATAGCCCTCAATGCAAAGGCTCTAGACGCAAATATTGGTGTGAGAGCTAATTCAATCAAGGAAACACTGCATGTTGGTGAAGGGCATATTGAAGAAGGATCAGCCGAGTGGTTCTTGTGGGAGAACAACTCCATTTGGCTCACTAACTTCACACACCATCAGGCTTCCAAGCAGCTCTCAAGGAAACTCAGTTTTCACACTCTATGCTTAGTGCCCTTTGAGTGCATTATCTAGGAATGAACCTGGTAGAGCTTGTTCAGCCACACAAACGAATGCTCCACATGCGGGTTTCACATGCCACCAACTCCACATTCACAGGCAACTTCAGCGCCACAGCCGTTTTCAGATAGCCCTCAATGCAAAGGCTCTAGACGCAAATATTGGTGTGAGAGCTAATTCAATCAAGGAAACACTGCATGTTGGTGAAGGGCATATTGAAGAAGGATCAGCCGAGTAGTTCTTGTGGTAGAACAACTCCATTTGGCTCACTAACCTCACACACCATCAGGCTTCCAAGCAGCTCTCAAGGAAACTCAGTTTTCACACTCTATGCTTAGTGCCCTTTGTGTGCCTGGGACAGAAATGAAGCTTGGTCAGCATCCCACAAAAACGAATGCTCCACATGTGGGTTTCACATGCCACCAACTCCACATTCACAGGCAACATCAGCGCCACAGCCGTTTTCAGATAGCCCTCAATGCAAAGGCTCTAGACGCAAATATTGGTGTGAGAGCTAATTCAATCAAGGAAACACTGCATGCTGGTGAAGGGCATGTTAAAGAAGGATCAGCCGAGTGGTTCTTGTGGGAGAACAACTCCATTTGGCTCACTAACTTCACACACCATCAGGCTTCCAAGCAGCTCTCAAGGAAACTCAGTTTTCACACTCTATGCTTAGTGCCCTTTGAGTGCATTATCTAGGAATGAACCTGGTAGAGCATCCCACACAAACGAATGCTCCACATGCGGGTTTCACATGCCACCAACTCCACATTCACAGGCAACTTCAGCGCCACAGCCGTTTTCAGATAGCCCTCAATGCAAAGGCTCTAGACGCAAATATTGGTGTGAGAGCTAATTCAATCAAGGAAACACTGCATGTTGGTGAAGGGCATATTGAAGAAGGATCAGCCGAGTGGTTCTTGTGGGAGAACAACTCCATTTGGCTCACTAACTTCACACACCATCAGGCTTCCAAGCAGCTCTCAAGGAAACTCAGTTTTCACACTCTATGCTTAGTGCCCTTTGAGTGCATTATCTAGGAATGAACCTGGTAGAGCATCCCACACAAACGAATGCTCCACATGCGGGTTTCACATGCCACCAACTCCACATTGACAGGCAACTTCAGCGCCACAGCCGTTTTCAGATAGCCCTCAATGCAAAGGCTCTAGACGCAAATATTGGTGTGAGAGCTAATTCAATCAAGGAAACACTGCATGTTGGTGAAGGGCATATTGAAGAAGGATCAGCCGAGTGGTTCTTGTGGGAGAACAACTCCATTTGGCTCACTAACTTCACACACCATCAGGCTTCCAAGCAGCTCTCAAGGAAACTCAGTTTTCAAACTCTATGTTTAGTGCCCCTTGAGTGCATTATCTAGGAATGAACCTGGTAGAGCATCCCACACAAACGAATGCTCCACATGCGGGTTTCACATGCCACCAACTCCACATTCACAGGCAACTTCAGCGCCACAGCCGTTTTCAGATAGCCCTCAATGCAAAGGCTCTAGACGCAAATATTGCTGTGAGAGCTAATTCAATCAAGGAAACAATGCATGTTGGTGAAGGGCATATTGAAGAAGGATCAGCCGAGTGGTTCTTGTGGGAGAACAACTCCATTTGGCTCACTAACTTCACACACCATCAGGCTTCCAAGCAGCTCTCAAGGAAACTCAGTTTTCACACTCTATGCTTAGTGCCCTTTGAGTGCATTATCTAGGAATGAACCTGGTAGAGCATCCCACACAAACGAATGCTCCACATGCGGGTTTCACATGCCACCAACTCCACATTCACAGGCAACTTCAGCGCCACAGCCGTTTTCAGATAGCCCTCAATGCAAAGGCTCTAGACGCAAATATTGGTGTGAGAGCTAATTCAATCAAGGAAACACTGCATGTTGGTGAAGGGCATATTGAAGAAGGATCAGCCGAGTGGTTCTTGTGGGAGAACAACTCCATTTGGCTCACTAACTTCACACACCATCAGGCTTCCAAGCAGCTCTCAAGGAAACTCAGTTTTCACACTCTATGCTTAGTGCCCTTTGAGTGCCTAGGACTGAAAAGAAGCTTGGTGAGCATCCCACATAAACGAATGCTCCACATGCGGGTTTCACATGCCACCAACTCCACATTCACAGGCAACTTCAGCGCCACAGCCGTTTTCAGATAGCCCTCAATGCAAAGGCTCTAGACGCAAATATTGGTGTGAGAGCTAATTCAATCAAGGAAACACTGCATGCTGGTGAAGGGCATGTTAAAGAAGGATCAGCCGAGTGGTTCTTGTGGGAGAACAACTCCATTTGGCTCACTAACTTCACACACCATCAGGCTTCCAAGCAGCTCTCAAGGAAACTCAGTTTTCACACTCTATGCTTAGTGCCCTTTGAGTGCATTATCTAGGAATGAACCTGGTAGAGCATCCCACACAAACGAATGCTCCACATGCGGGTTTCACATGCCACCAACTCCACATTCACAGGCAACTTCAGCGCCACAGCCGTTTTCAGATAGCCCTCAATGCAAAGGCTCTAGACGCAAATATTGGTGTGAGAGCTAATTCAATCAAGGAAACACTGCATGTTGGTGAAGGGCATATTGAAGAAGGATCAGCCGAGTGGTTCTTGTGGGAGAAAAATTCCATTTGGCTCACTAACTTCACACACCATCAGGCTTCCAAGCAGCTCTCAAGGAAACTCAGTTTTCACACTCTATGCTTAGTGCCCTTTGTGTGCCTTGGACAGAAATGAAGCTTGGTCAGCATCCCACACAAACGAATGCTCCACATGCGGGTTTCACATGCCACCAACTCCACATTCACAGGCAACATCAGCGCCACAGCCGTTTTCAGATAGCCCTCAATGCAAAGGCTCTAGACGCAAATATTGGTGTGAGAGCTAATTCAATCAAGGAAACACTGCATGTTGGTGAAGGGCATATTGAAGAAGGATCAGCCGAGTGGTTCTTGTGGGAGAACAACTCCATTTGGCTCACTAACTTCACACACCATCAGGCTTCCAAGCAGCTCTCAAGGAAACTCAGTTTTCACACTCTATGCTTAGTGCCCTTTGAGTGCATTATCTAGGAACGAACATGGTAGAGCATCCCACACAAACGAATGCTCCACATGCGGGTTTCACATGCCACCAACTCCACATTCACAGGCAACTTCAGCGCCACAGCCGTTTTCAGATAGCCCTCAATGCAAAGGCTCTAGACGCAAATATTGGTGTGAGAGCTAATTCAATCAAGGAAACACTGCATGTTGGTGAAGGGCATATTGAAGAAGGATCAGCCGAGTGGTTCTTGTGGGAGAACAACTCCATTTGGCTCACTAACTTCACACACCATCAGGCTTCCAAGCAGCTCTCAAGGAAACTCAGTTTTCACACTCTATGCTTAGTGCCCTTTGTATGGCTAGGACTGAAATGAACCTGGTAGAGCATCCCACACAAACGAATGCTCCACATGCGGGTTTCACATGCCACCAACTCCACATTCACAGGCAACTTCAGCGCCACAGCCGTTTTCAGATAGCCCTCAATGCAAAGGCTCTAGACGCAAATATTGGTGTGAGAGCTAATTCAATCAAGGAAACACTGCATGTTGGTGAAGGGCATATTGAAGAAGGATCAGCCGAGTGGTTCATGTGGGAGAACAACTCCATTTGGCTCACTAACTTCACACACCATCAGGCTTCCAAGCAGCTCTCAAGGAAACTCAGTTTTCACACTCTATGCTTAGTGCCCTTTGTGTGCCTATGATTGAAATGAAGCTTGATCAGCATCCCACACAAACGAATGCTCCACATGCGGGTTTCACATGCCACCAACTCCACATTGACAGGCAACTTCAGCGCCACAGCCGTTTTCAGATAGCCCTCAATGCAAAGGCTCTAGACGCAAATATTGGTGTGAGAGCTAATTCAATCAAGGAAACACTGCATGTTGGTGAAGGGCATATTGAAGAAGGATCAGCCGAGTGGTTCTTGTGGGAGAACAACTCCATTTGGCTCACTAACTTCACACACCATCAGGCTTCCAAGCAGCTCTCAAGGAAACTCAGTTTTCACACTCTATGCTTATTGCCCTTTGAGTGTATTATCTAGGAACGAACCTGGTAGAGCATCCCACACAAACGAATGCTCCACATGCGGGTTTCACATGCCACCAACTCCACATTCACAGGCAACTTCAGCGCCACAGCCGTTTTCAGATAGCCCTCAAAGCAAAGGCTCTAGACGCAAATATTGGTGTGAGAGCTAATTCAATCAAGGAAACACTGCATGTTGGTGAAGGGCATATTGAAGAAGGATCAGCCGAGTGGTTCTTGTGGGAGAACAACCTCATTTGGCTCACTAACTTCACACACCATCAGGCTTCCAAGCAGCTCTCAAGGAAACTCAGTTTTCACACTCTATGCTTAGTGCCCTTTAGGTGCATTATCTAGGAATGAACCTGGTAGAGCATCCCACACAAACGAATGCTCCATATGCGGGTTTCACATGCCACCAACTCCACATTGACAGGCAACTTCAGCGCCACAGCCGTTTTCAGATAGCCCTCAATGCAAAGGCTCTAGACGCAAATATTGGTGTGAGAGCTAATTCAATCAAGGAAACACTGCATGTTGGTGAAGGGCATATTGAAGAAGGATCAGCCGAGTAGTTCTTGTGAGAGAACAACTCCATTTGGCTCACTAACTTCACACACCATCAGGCTTCCAAGCAGCTCTCAAGGAAACTCAGTTTTCACACTCTATGCTTAGTGCCCTTTGTGTGCCTAGGACTGAAATGAAGCTTGATCAGCATCCCACACAAACGAATGCTCCACATGCGGGTTTCACATGCCACCAACTCCACATTCACAGGCAACTTCAGCGCCACAGCCGTTTTCAGATAGCCCTCAATGCAAAGGCTCTAGACGCAAATATTGGTGTGAGAGCTAATTCAATCAAGGAAACACTGCATGTTGGTGAAGGGCATATTGAAGAAGGATCAGCCGAGTGGTTCTTGTGGGAGAACAACTCCATTTGGCTCACTAACTTCACACACCATCAGGCTTCCAAGCAGCTCTCAAGGAAACTCAGCTTTCACACTCTATGGTTAGTGCCCTTTGAGTGCATTATCTAGGAATGAACCTGGTAGAGCATCCCACACAAACGAATGCTCCACATGCGGGTTTCACATGCCACCAACTCCACATTCACAGGCAACTTCAGCGCCACAGCCGTTTTCAGATAGCCCTCAATGCAAAGGCTCTAGACCCAAATATTGGTGTGAGAGCTAATTCAATCAAGGAAACACTGCATGTTGGTGAAGGGCATATTGAAGAAGGATCAGCCGAGTGGTTCTTGTGGGAGAACAACTCCATTTGGCTCACTAACTTCACACACCATCAGGCTTCCAAGCAGCTCTCAAGGAAACTCAGTTTTCACACTCTATGCTTAGTGCCCTATGAGTGCCTAGGACTGAAATGAACCTGGTAGAGCATCCCACACAAACGAATGCTCCACATGCGGGTTTCACATGCCACCAACTCCACATTCACAGGCAACTTCAGCGCCACAGCCGTTTTCAGATAGACGCAAATATTGGTGTGAGAGCTAATTCAATCAAGGAAACACTGCATGTTGGTGAAGGGCATATTGAAGAAGGATCAGCCGAGTGGTTCTTGTGGGAGAACAACTCCATTTGGCTCACTAACTTCACACACCATCAGGCTTCCAAGCAGCTCTCAAGGAAACTCAGTTTTCACACTCTATGCTTAGTGCCCTTTGAGTGCATTATCTACGAACGAACATGGTAGAGCATCCCACACAAACGAATGCTCCACATGCGGGTTTCACATGCCACCAACTCCACATTGACAGGCAACTTCAGCGCCACAGCCGTTTTCAGATAGCCCTCAATGCAAAGGCTCTAGACGCAAATATTGGTGTGAGAGCTAATTCAATCAAGGAAACACTGCATGTTGGTGAAGGGCATATTGAAGAAGGATCAGCCGAGCGGTTCTTGTGGGAGAACAACTCCATTTGGCTCACTAACTTCACACACCATCAGGCTTCCAAGCAGCTCTCAAGGAAACTCAGTTTTCACACTCTATGTTTAGTGCCGTTTGTATGGCTAGAACTGAAATGAACCTGGTAGAGCATTCCACACAAACGAATGCTCCACATGCGGGTTTCACATGCCACCAACTCCACATTGACAGGCAACTTCAGCGCCACAGCCGTTTTCAGATAGCCCTCAATGCAAAGGCTCTAGACGCAAATATTGGTGTGAGAGCTAATTCAATCAAGGAAACACTGCATGTTGGTGAAGGGCATATTGAAGAAGGATCAGCCGAGTAGTTCTTGTGAGAGAACAACTCCATTTGGCTCACTAACTTCACACACCATCAGGCTTCCAAGCAGCTCTCAAGGAAACTCAGTTTTCACACTCTATGCTTAGTGCCCTTTGTGTGCCTAGGACTGAAATGAAGCTTGATCAGCATCCCACACAAACGAATGCTCCACATGCGGGTTTCACATGCCACCAACTCCACATTCACAGGCAACTTCAGCGCCACAGCCGTTTTCAGATAGCCCTCAATGCAAAGGCTCTAGACCCTAATATTGGTGTGAGAGCTAATTCAATCAAGGAAACACTGCATGTTGGTGAAGGGCATATTGAAGAAGGATCAGCCGAGTGGTTCTTGTGGGAGAACAACTCCATTCGGCTCACTAACTTCACACACCATCAGGCTTCCAAGCAGCTCTCAAGGAAACTCAGCTTTCACACTCTATGCTTAGTGCCCTTTGAGTGCATTATCTAGGAATGAACCTGGTAGAGCATCCCACACAAACGAATGCTCCACATGCGGGTTTCACATGCCACCAACTCCACATTCACAGGCAACTTCAGCGCCACAGCCGTTTTCAGATAGCCCTCAATGCAAAGGCTCTAGACGCAAATATTGGTGTGAGAGCTAATTCAATCAAGGAAACACTGCATGTTGGTGAAGGGCATATTGAAGAAGGATCAGCCGAGTGGTTCTTGTGGGAGAACAACTCCATTTGGCTCACTAACTTCACACACCATCAGGCTTCCAAGCAGCTCTCAAGGAAACTCAGTTTTCACACTCTATGCTTAGTGCCCTTTGAGTGCATTATCTAGGAACGAACCTGGTAGAGCATCCCACACAAACGAATGCTCCACATGCGGGTTTCACATGCCACCAACTCCACATTCACAGGCAACTTCAGCGCCACAGCCGTTTTCAGATAGCCCTCAATGCAAAGGCTCTAGACCCAAATATTGGTGTGAGAGCTAATTCAATCAAGGAAACACTGCATGTTGGTGAAGGGCATATTGAAGAAGGATCAGCCGAGTGGTTCTTGTGGGAGAACAACTCCATTTGGCTCACTAACTTCACACACCATCAGGCTTCCAAGCAGCTCTCAAGGAAACTCAGTTTTCACACTCTATGCTTAGTGCCCTTTGAGTGCATTATCTAGGAATGAACCTGGTAGAGCATCCCACACAAACGAATGCTCCACATGCGGGTTTCACATGCCACCAACTCCACATTCACAGGCAACTTCAGCGCCACAGCCGTTTTCAGATAGACGCAAATATTGGTGTGAGAGCTAATTCAATCAAGGAAACACTGCATGTTGGTGAAGGGCATATTGAAGAAGGATCAGCCGAGTAGTTCTTGTGGGAGAACAACTCCATTTGGCTCACTAACTTCACACACCATCAGGCTTCCAAGCAGCTCTCAAGGAAACTCAGTTTTCACACTCTATGCTTAGTGCTCTTTGAGTGCATTATCTAGGAACGAACATGGTAGAGCATCCCACACAAACGAATGCTCCACATGCGGGTTTCACATGCCACCAACTCCACATTCACAGGCAACTTCAGCGCCACTGCCGTTTTCAGATAGCCCTCAATGCAAAGGCTCTAGACGCAAATATTTGAGTGAGAGCTAATTCAATCAAGGAAACACTGCATGTTGGTGAAGGGCATATTGAAGAAGGATCAGCCGAGTGGTTCTTGTGGGAGAACAACTCCATTTGGCTCACTAACTTCACACCATCAGGCTTCCAAGCAGCTCTCAAGGAAACTCAGTTTTCACACTCTATGTTTAGTGCCGTTTGTATGGCTAGGACTGAAATGAACCTGGTAGAGCATCCCACACAAACGAATGCTCCACATGCGGGTTTCACATGCCACCAACTCCACATTGACAGGCAACTTCAGCGCCACAGCCGTTTTCAGATAGCCCTCAATGCAAAGGCTCTAGACGCAAATATTGGTGTGAGAGATAATTCAATCAAGGAAACACTGCATGTTGGTGAAGGGCATATTGAAGAAGGATCAGCCGAGTAGTTCTTGTGAGAGAACAACTCCATTTGGCTCACTAACTTCACACACCATCAGGCTTCCAAGCAGCTCTCAAGGAAACTCAGTTTTCACACTCTATGCTTAGTGCCCTTTGAGTGCATTATCTAGGAATGAACCTGGTAGAGCATCCCACACAAACGAATGCTCCACATGCGGGTTTCACATGCCACCAACTCCACATTGACAGGCAACTTCAGCGCCACAGCCGTTTTCAGATAGCCCTCAATGCAAAGGCTCTAGACGCAAATATTGGTGTGAGAGCTAATTCAATCAAGGAAACACTGCATGTTGGTGAAGGGCATATTGAAGAAGGATCAGCCGAGTGGTTCTTGTGGGAGAACAACTCCATTTGGCTCACTAACTTCACACACCATCAGGCTTCCAAGCAGCTCTCAAGGAAACTCAGTTTTCACACTCTATGCTTATTGCCCTTTGAGTGCATTATCTAGGAACGAACCTGGTAGAGCATCCCACACAAACGAATGCTCCACATGCGGGTTTCACATGCCACCAACTCCACATTCACAGGCAACTTCAGCGCCACAGCCGTTTTCAGATAGCCCTCAATGCAAAGGCTCTAGACGCAAATATTGGTGTGAGAGCTAATTCAATCAAGGAAACACTGCATGTTGGTGAAGGGCATATTGAAGAAGGATAAGCCGAGTGGTTCTTGTGAGAGAACAACTCCATTTGGCTCACTAACTTCACACACCATCAGGCTTCCAAGCAGCTCTCAAGGAAACTCAGTTTTCACACTCTATGCTTAGTGCCCTTTGTGTGCCTAGGACTGAAATGAAGCTTGATCAGCATCCCACACAAACGAATGCTCCACATGCGGGTTTCACATGCCACCAACTCCACATTGACAGGCAACTTCAGCGCCACAGCCGTTTTCAGATAGCCCTCAATGCAAAGGCTCTAGACGCAAATATTGGTGTGAGAGCTAATTCAATCAAGGAAACACTGCATGTTGGTGAAGGGCATATTGAAGAAGGATCAGCCGAGTGGTTCTTGTGGGAGAACAACTCCATTTGGCTCACTAACTTCACACACCATCAGGCTTCCAAGCAGCTCTCAAGGAAACTCAGTTTTCACACTCTATGCTTAGTGCCCTTTGAGTGCATTATCTAGGAATGAACCTGGTAGAGCATCCCACACAAACGAATGCTCCACATGCGGGTTTCACATGCCACCAACTCCACATTCACAGGCAACTTCAGCGCCACAGCCGTTTTCAGATAGCCCTCAATGCAAAGGCTCTAGACGCAAATATTGGTGTGAGAGCTAATTCAATCAAGGAAACACTGCATGTTGGTGAAGGGCATATTGAAGAAGGATCAGCCGAGTGGTTCTTGTGGGAGAACAACTCCATTTGGCTCACTAACTTCACACACCATCAGGCTTCCAAGCAGCTCTCAAGGAAACTCAGTTTTCACACTCTATGCTTAGTGCCCTTTAGGTGCATTATCTAGGAATGAACCTGGTAGAGCATCCCACACAAACGAATGCTCCACATGCGGGTTTCACATGCCACCAACTCCACATTGACAGGCAACATCAGCGCCACAGCCGTTTTCAGATAGCCCTCAATGCAAAGGCTCTAGACGCAAATATTGGTGTGAGAGATAATTCAATCAAGGAAACACTGCATGTTGGTGAAGGGCATATTGAAGAAGGATCAGCCGAGTGGTTCTTGTGGGAGAACAACTCCATTTGGCTCACTAACTTCACACACCATCAGGCTTCCAAGCAGCTCTCAAGGAAACTCAGTTTTCACACTCTATGCTTAGTGCCCTTTGAGTGCATTATCTAGGAATGAACCTGGTAGAGCATCCCACACAAACGAATGCTCCACATGCGGGTTTCACATGCCACCAACTCCACATTGACAGGCAACTTCAGCGCCACAGCCGTTTTCAGATAGACGCAAATATTGGTGTGAGAGCTAATTCAATCAAGGAAACACTGCATGTTGGTGAAGGGCATATTGAAGAAGGATCAGCCGAGTGGTTCTTGTGGGAGAACAACTCCATTTGGCTCACTAACTTCACACACCATCAGGCTTCCAAGCAGCTCTCAAGGAAACTCAGTTTTCACACTCTATGGTTAGTGCCCTTTGAGTGCATTATCTAGGAACGAACATGGTAGAGCATCCCACACAAACGAATGCTCCACATGCGGGTTTCACATGCCACCAACTCCACATTCACAGGCAACTTCAGCGCCACTGCCGTTTTCAGATAGCCCTCAATGCAAAGGCTCTAGACGCAAATATTTGTGTGAGAGCTAATTCAATCAAGGAAACACTGCATGTTGGTGAAGGGCATATTGAAGAAGGATCAGCCGAGTGGTTCTTGTGGGAGAACAACTCCATTTGGCTCACTAACTTCACACACCATCAGGCTTCCAAGCAGCTCTCAAGGAAACTCAGTTTTCACACTCTATGTTTAGTACCGTTTGTATGGCTAGGACTGAAATGAACCTGGTAGAGCATCCCACACAAACGAATGCTCCACATGCGGGTTTCACATGCCACCAACTCCACATTGACAGGCAACTTCAGCGCCACAGCCGTTTTCAGATAGCCCTCAATGCAAAGGCTCTAGACGCAAATATTGGTGTGAGAGCTAATTCAATCAAGGAAACACTGCATGTTGGTGAAGGGCATATTGAAGAAGGATCAGCCGAGTAGTTCTTGTGAGAGAACAACTCCATTTGGCTCACTAACTTCACACACCATCAGGCTTCCAAGCAGCTCTCAAGGAAACTCAGTTTTCACACTCTATGCTTAGTGCCCTTTGAGTGCATTATCTAGGAATGAACCTGGTAGAGCATCCCACACAAACGAATGCTCCACATGCGGGTTTCACATGCCACCAACTCCACATTGACAGGCAACTTCAGCGCCACAGCCGTTTTCAGATAGCCCTCAATGCAAAGGCTCTAGACGCAAATATTGGTGTGAGAGCTAATTCAATCAAGGAAACACTGCATGTTGGTGAAGGGCATATTGAAGAAGGATCAGCCGAGTGGTTCTTGTGGGAGAACAACTCCATTTGGCTCACTAACTTCACACACCATCAGGCTTCCAAGCAGCTCTCAAGGAAACTCAGTTTTCACACTCTATGCTTATTGCCCTTTGAGTGCATTATCTAGGAACGAACCTGGTAGAGCATCCCACACAAACGAATGCTCCACATGCGGGTTTCACATGCCACCAACTCCACATTCACAGGCAACTTCAGCGCCACAGCCGTTTTCAGATAGACGCAAATATTGGTGTGAGAGCTAATTCAATCAAGGAAACACTGCATGTTGGTGAAGGGCATATTGAAGAAGGATCAGCCGAGTGGTTCTTGTGGGAGAACAACTCCATTTGGCTCACTAACTTCACACACCATCAGGCTTCCAAGCAGCTCTCAAGGAAACTCAGTTTTCACACTGTATGTTTAGTGCCCTTTGTATGGCTAGGACTGAAATGAACCTGGTAGAGCATCCCACACAAACGAATGCTCCACATGCGGGTTTCACATGCCACCAACTCCACATTCACAGGCAACTTCAGCGCCACAGCCGTTTTCAGATAGCCCTCAATGCAAATCTCTAGACGCAAATATTGGTGTGAGAGCTAATTCAATCAAGGAAACACTGCATGTTGGTGAAGGGCATATTGAAGAAGGATCAGCCGAGTAGTTCTTGTGGGAGAACAACTCCATTTGGCTCACTAACTTCACACACCATCAGGCTTCCAAGCAGCTCTCAAGGAAACTCAGTTTTCACACTCTATGCTTAGTGCCCTTTGTGTGCCTAGGACAGAAATGAAGCTTGATCAGCATCCCACACAAACGAATGCTCCACATGCGGGTTTCACATGCCACCAACTCCACATTCACAGGCAACTTCAGCGCCACAGCCGTTTTCAGATAGCCCTCAAAGCAAAGGCTCTAGACGCAAATATTGGTGTGAGAGCTAATTCAATCAAGGAAACACTGCATGTTGGTGAAGGGCATATTGAAGAAGGATCAGCCGAGTGGTTCTTGTGAGAGAACAACTCCATTTGGCTCACTAACTTCACACACCATCAGGCTTCCAAGCAGCTCTCAAGGAAACTCAGTTTTCACACTCTATGCTTAGTGCCCTTTGTGTGCCTAGGACTGAAATGAAGCTTGATCAGCATCCCACACAAACGAATGCTCCACATGCGGGTTTCACATGCCACCAACTCCACATTGACAGGCAACTTCAGCGCCACAGCCGTTTTCAGATAGCCCTCAATGCAAAGGCTCTAGACGCAAATATTGGTGTGAGAGCTAATTCAATCAAGGAAACACTGCATGTTGGTGAAGGGCATATTGAAGAAGGATCAGCCGAGTGGTTCTTGTGGGAGAACAACTCCATTTGGCTCACTACCTTCACACACCATCAGGCTTCCAAGCAGCTCTCAAGGAAACTCAGTTTTCACACTCTATGCTTAGTGCCCTTTGAGTGCATTATCTAGGAATGAACCTGGTAGAGCATCCCACACAAACGAATGCTCCACATGCGGGTTTCACATGCCACCAACTCCACATTCACAGGCAACTTCAGCGCCACAGCCGTTTTCAGATAGCCCTCAATGCAAAGGCTCTAGACGCAAATATTGGTGTGAGAGCTAATTCAATCAAGGAAACACTGCATGTTGGTGAAGGGCATATTGAAGAAGGATCAGCCGAGTGGTTCTTGTGGGAGAACAACTCCATTTGGCTCACTAACTTCACACACCATCAGGCTTCCAAGCAGCTCTCAAGGAAACTCAGTTTTCACACTCTATGCTTAGTGCCCTTTAGGTGCATTATCTAGGAATGAACCTGGTAGAGCATCCCACACAAACGAATGCTCCACATGCGGGTTTCACATGCCACCAACTCCACATTCACAGGCAACATCAGCGCCACAGCCGTTTTCAGATAGCCCTCAATGCAAAGGCTCTAGACGCAAATATTGGTGTGAGAGCTAATTCAATCAAGGAAACACTGCATGTTGGTGAAGGGCATATTGAAGAAGGATCAGCCGAGTGGTTCTTGTGGGAGAACAACTCCATTTGGCTCACTAACTTCACACACCATCAGGCTTCCAAGCAGCTCTCAAGGAAACTCAGTTTTCACACTCTATGCTTAGTGCCCTTTGAGTGCATTATCTAGGAATGAACCTGGTAGAGCATCCCACACAAACGAATGCTCCACATGCGGGTTTCACATGCCACCAACTCCACATTCACAGGCAACTTCAGCGCCACAGCCGTTTTCAGATAGACGCAAATATTGGTGTGAGAGCTAATTCAATCAAGGAAACACTGCATGTTGGTGAAGGGCATATTGAAGAAGGATCAGCCGAGTGGTTCTTGTGGGAGAACAACTCCATTTGGCTCACTAACTTCACACACCATCAGGCTTCCAAGCAGCTCTCAAGGAAACTCAGTTTTCACACTCTATGCTTAGTGCCCTTTGAGTGCATTATCTAGGAACGAACATGGTAGAGCATCCCACACAAACGAATGCTCCACATGCGGGTTTCACATGCCACCAACTCCACATTCACAGGCAACTTCAGCGCCACTGCCGTTTTCAGATAGCCCTCAATGCAAAGGCTCTAGACGCAAATATTGGTGTGAGAGCTAATTCAATCAAGGAAACACTGCATGTTGGTGAAGGGCATATTGAAGAAGGATCAGCCGAGTGGTTCTTGTGGGAGAACAACTCCATTTGGCTCACTAACTTCACACACCATCAGGCTTCCAAGCAGCTCTCAAGGAAACTCAGTTTTCACACTCTATGTTTAGTGCCGTTTGTATGGCTAGGACTGAAATGAACCTGGTAGAGCATCCCACACAAACGAATGCTCCACATGCGGGTTTCACATGCCACCAACTCCACATTGACAGGCAACTTCAGCGCCACAGCCGTTTTCAGATAGCCCTCAATGCAAAGGCTCTAGACGCAAATATTGGTGTGAGAGCTAATTCAATCAAGGAAACACTGCATGTTGGTGAAGGGCATATTGAAGAAGGATCAGCCGAGTAGTTCTTGTGAGAGAACAACTCCATTTGGCTCACTAACTTCACACACCATCAGGCTTCCAAGCAGCTCTCAAGGAAACTCAGTTTTCACACTCTATGCTTAGTGCCCTTTGAGTGCATTATCTAGGAATGAACCTGGTAGAGCATCCCACACAAACGAATGCTCCACATGCGGGTTTCACATGCCACCAACTCCACATTGACAGGCAACTTCAGCGCCACAGCCGTTTTCAGATAGCCCTCAATGCAAAGGCTCTAGACGCAAATATTGGTGTGAGAGCTAATTCAATCAAGGAAACACTGCATGTTGGTGAAGGGCATATTGAAGAAGGATCAGCAGAGTGGTTCTTGTGGGAGAACAACTCCATTTGGCTCACTAACTTCACACACCATCAGGCTTCCAAGCAGCTCTCAAGGAAACTCAGTTTTCACACTCTATGCTTATTGCCCTTTGAGTGCATTATCTAGGAACGAACCTGGTAGAGCATCCCACACAAACGAATGCTCCACATGCGGGTTTCACATGCCACCAACTCCACATTCACAGGCAACTTCAGCGCCACAGCCGTTTTCAGATAGCCCTCAAAGCAAAGGCTCTAGACGCAAATATTGGTGTGAGAGCTAATTCAATCAAGGAAACACTGCATGTTGGTGAAGGGCATATTGAAGAAGGATCAGCCGAGTGGTTCTTGTGGGAGAACAACTCCATTTGGCTCACTAACTTCACACACCATCAGGCTTCCAAGCAGCTCTCAAGGAAACTCAGTTTTCACACTGTATGCTTAGTGCCCTTTGTGTGCCTAGGACTGAAATGAACCTGGTAGAGCATCCCACACAAACGAATGCTCCACATGCAGGTTTCACATGCCACCAACTCCACATTCACAGGCAACTTCAGCGCCACAGCCGTTTTCAGATAGCCCTCAATGCAAAGGCTCTAGACGCAAATATTGGTGTGAGAGCTAATTCAATCAAGGAAACACTGCATGTTGGTGAAGGGCATATTGAAGAAGGATCAGCCGAGTGGTTCTTGTGGGAGAACAACTCCATTTGGCTCACTAACTTCACACACCATCAGGCTTCCAAGCAGCTCTCAAGGAAACTCAGTTTTCACACTCTATGCTTAGTGCCCTTTGAGTGCATTATCTAGGAACGAACATGGTAGAGCATCCCACACAAACGAATGCTCCACATGCGGGTTTCACATGCCACCAACTCCACATTCACAGGCAACTTCAGCGCCACAGCCGTTTTCAGATAGCCCTCAATGCAAAGGCTCTAGACGCAAATATTGGTGTGAGAGCTAATTCAATCAAGGAAACACTGCATGTTGGTGAAGGGCATATTGAAGAAGGATCAGCCGAGTGGTTCTTGTGGGAGAACAACTCCATTTGGCTCACTAACTTCACACACCATCAGGCTTCCAAGCAGCTCTCAAGGAAACTCAGTTTTCACACTCTATGTTTAGTGCCGTTTGTATGGCTAGGACTGAAATGAACCTGGTAGAGAATCCCACACAAACGAATGCTCCACATGCGGGTTTCACATGCCACCAACTCCACATTGACAGGCAACTTCAGCGCCACAGCCGTTTTCAGATAGCCCTCAATGCAAAGGCTCTAGACGCAAATATTGGTGTGAGAGCTAATTCAATCAAGGAAACACTGCATGTTGGTGAAGGGCATATTGAAGAAGGATCAGCCGAGTAGTTCTTGTGAGAGAACAACTCCATTTGGCTCACTAACTTCACACACCATCAGGCTTCCAAGCAGCTCTCAAGGAAACTCAGTTTTCACACTCTATGCTTAGTGCCCTTTGTGTGCCTAGGACTGAAATGAAGCTTGATCAGCATCCCACACAAACGAATGCTCCACATGCGGGTTTCACATGCCACCAACTCCACATTGACAGGCAACTTCAGCGCCACAGCCGTTTTCAGATAGCCCTCAATGCAAAGGCTCTAGACGCAAATATTGGTGTGAGAGCTAATTCAATCAAGGAAACACTGCATGTTGGTGAAGGGCATATTGAAGAAGGATCAGCCGAGTGGTTCTTGTGGGAGAACAACTCCATTTGGCTCACTAACTTCACACACCATCAGGCTTCCAAGCAGCTCTCAAGGAAACTCAGTTTTCACACTCTATGCTTAGTGCCCTTTAGGTGCATTATCTAGGAATGAACCTGGTAGAGCATCCCACACAAACGAATGCTCCACATGCAGGTTTCACATGCCACCAACTCCACATTCACAGGCAACATCAGCGCCACAGCCGTTTTCAGATAGCCCTCAAAGCAAAGGCTCTAGACGCAAATATTGGTGTGAGAGCTAATTCAATCAAGGAAACACTGCATGTTGGTGAAGGGCATATTGAAGAAGGATCAGCCGAGTGGTTCTTGTGGGAGAACAACTCCATTTGGCTCACTAACTTCACACACCATCAGGCTTCCAAGCAGCTCTCAAGGAAACTCAGTTTTCGCACTCTATGTTTAGTGCCCTTTGTATGGCTAGGACTGAAATGAACCTGGTAGAGCATCCCACACAAACGAATGCTCCACATGCGGGTTTCACATGCCACCAACTCCACATTCACAGGCAACTTCAGCGCCACAGCCGTTTTCAGATAGACGCAAATATTGGTGTGAGAGCTAATTCAATCAAGGAAACACTGCATGTTGGTGAAGGGCATATTGAAGAAGGATCAGCCGAGTGGTTCTTGTGGGAGAACAACTCCATTTGGCTCACTAACTTCACACACCATCAGGCTTCCAAGCAGCTCTCAAGGAAACTCAGTTTTCACACTCTATGTTTAGTGCCGTTTGTATGGCTAGGACTGAAATGAACCTGGTAGAGAATCCCACACAAACGAATGCTCCACATGCGGGTTTCACATGCCACCAACTCCACATTGACAGGCAACTTCAGCGCCACAGCCGTTTTCAGATAGCCCTCAATGCAAAGGCTCTAGACGCAAATATTGGTGTGAGAGCTAATTCAATCAAGGAAACACTGCATGTTGGTGAAGGGCATATTGAAGAAGGATCAGCCGAGTAGTTCTTGTGAGAGAACAACACCATTTGGCTCACTAACTTCACACACCATCAGGCTTCCAAGCAGCTCTCAAGGAAACTCAGTTTTCACACTCTATGCTTAGTGCCCTTTGTGTGCCTAGGACTGAAATGAAGCTTGATCAGCATCCCACACAAACGAATGCTCCACATGTGGGTTTCACATGCCACCAACTCCACATTCACAGGCAACTTCAGCGCCACAGCCGTTTTCAGATAGCCCTCAATGCAAAGGCTCTAGACCCAAATATTGGTGTGAGAGCTAATTCAATCAAGGAAACACTGCATGTTGGTGAAGGGCATATTGAAGAAGGATCAGCCGAGTGGTTCTTGTGGGAGAACAACTCCATTTGGCTCACTAACTTCACACACCATCAGGCTTCCAAGCAGCTCTCAAGGAAACTCAGTTTTCACACTCTATGCTTAGTGCCCTTTGAGTGCATTATCTAGGAACGAACCTGGTAGAGCATCCCACACAAACGAATGCTGCACATGCGGGTTTCACATGCCACCAACTCCACATTCACAGGCAACTTCAGCGCCACAGCCGTTTTCAGATAGCCCTCAATGCAAAGGCTCTAGACGCAAATATTGGTGTGAGAGCTAATTCAATCAAGGAAACACTGCATGTTGGTGAAGGGCATATTGAAGAAGGATCAGCCGAGTGGTTCTTGTGGGAGAACAACTCCATTTGGCTCACTAACTTCACACACCATCAGGCTTCCAAGCAGCTCTCAAGGAAACTCAGTTTTCACACTGTATGTTTAGTGCCCTTTGTATGGCTAGGACTGAAATGAACCTGGTAGAGCATCCCACACAAACGAATGCTCCACATGCGGGTTTCACATGCCACCAACTCCACATTCACAGGCAACTTCAGCGCCACAGCCGTTTTCAGATAGCCCTCAATGCAAAGGCTCTAGACGCAAATATTGGTGTGAGAGCTAATTCAATCAAGGAAACACTGCATGTTGGTGAAGGGCATATTGAAGAAGGATCAGCCGAGTAGTTCTTGTGGGAGAACAACTCCATTTGGCTCACTAACTTCACACACCATCAGGCTTCCAAGCAGCTCTCAAGGAAACTCAGTTTTCACACTCTATGCTTAGTGCCCTTTGTGTGCCTAGGACAGAAATGAAGCTTGATCAGCATCCCACACAAACGAATGCTCCACATGCGGGTTTCACATGCCACCAACTCCACATTCACAGGCAACTTCAGCGCCACAGCCGTTTTCAGATAGCCCTCAAAGCAAAGGCTCTAGACGCAAATATTGGTGTGAGAGCTAATTCAATCAAGGAAACACTGCATGTTGGTGAAGGGCATATTGAAGAAGGATCAGCCGAGTGGTTCTTGTGAGAGAACAACTCCATTTGGCTCACTAACTTCACACACCATCAGGCTTCCAAGCAGCTCTCAAGGAAACTCAGTTTTCACACTCTATGCTTAGTGCCCTTTGTGTGCCTAGGACTGAAATGAAGCTTGATCAGCATCCCACACAAACGAATGCTCCACATGCGGGTTTCACATGCCACCAACTCCACATTGACAGGCAACTTCAGCGCCACAGCCGTTTTCAGATAGCCCTCAATGCAAAGGCTCTAGACGCAAATATTGGTGTGAGAGCTAATTCAATCAAGGAAACACTGCATGTTGGTGAAGGGCATATTGAAGAAGGATCAGCCGAGTGGTTCTTGTGGGAGAACAACTGCATTTGGCTCACTAACTTCACACACCATCAGGCTTCCAAGCAGCTCTCAAGGAAACTCAGTTTTCACACTCTATGCTTAGTGCCCTTTGAGTGCATTATCTAGGAATGAACCTGGTAGAGCATCCCACACAAACGAATGCTCCACATGCGGGTTTCACATGCCACCAACTCCACATTCACAGGCAACTTCAGCGCCACAGCCGTTTTCAGATAGCCCTCAATGCAAAGGCTCTAGACGCAAATATTGGTGTGAGAGCTAATTCAATCAAGGAAACACTGCATGTTGGTGAAGGGCATATTGAAGAAGGATCAGCCGAGTGGTTCTTGTGGGAGAACAACTCCATTTGGCTCACTAACTTCACACACCATCAGGCTTCCAAGCAGCTCTCAAGGAAACTCAGTTTTCACACTCTATGCTTAGTGCCCTTTGAGTGCATTATCTAGGAATGAACCTGGTAGAGCATCCCACACAAACGAATGCTCCACATGCGGGTTTCACATGCCACCAACTCCACATTCACAGGCAACTTCAGCGCCACAGCCGTTTTCAGATAGACGCAAATATTGGTGTGAGAGCTAATTCAATCAAGGAAACACTGCATGTTGGTGAAGGGCATATTGAAGAAGGATCAGCCGAGTGGTTCTTGTGGGAGAACAACTCCATTTGGCTCACTAACTTCACACACCATCAGGCTTCCAAGCAGCTCTCAAGGAAACTCAGTTTTCACACTCTATGCTTAGTGCCCTTTGAGTGCATTATCTAGGAACGAACATGGTAGAGCATCCCACACAAACGAATGCTCCACATGCGGGTTTCACATGCCACCAACTCCACATTCACAGGCAACTTCAGCGCCACTGCCGTTTTCAGATAGCCCTCAATGCAAAGGCTCTAGACGCAAATATTTGTGTGAGAGCTAATTCAATCAAGGAAACACTGCATGTTGGTGAAGGGCATATTGAAGAAGGATCAGCCGAGTGGTTCTTGTGGGAGAACAACTCCATTTGGCTCACTAACTTCACACACCATCAGGCTTCCAAGCAGCTCTCAAGGAAACTCAGTTTTCACACTCTATGTTTAGTGCCGTTTGTATGGCTAGGACTGAAATGAACCTGGTAGAGCATCCCACACAAACGAATGCTCCACATGCGGGTTTCACATGCCACCAACTCCACATTGACAGGCAACTTCAGCGCCACAGCCGTTTTCAGATAGCCCTCAATGCAAAGGCTCTAGACGCAAATATTGGTGTGAGAGCTAATTCAATCAAGGAAACACTGCATGTTGGTGAAGGGCATATTGAAGAAGGATCAGCCGAGTGGTTCTTGTGGGAGAACAACTCCATTTGGCTCACTAACTTCACACACCATCAGGCTTCCAAGCAGCTCTCAAGGAAACTCAGTTTTCACACTCTATGCTTATTGCCCTTTGAGTGCATTATCTAGGAACGAACCTGGTAGAGCATCCCACACAAACGAATGCTCCACATGCGGGTTTCACATGCCACCAACTCCACATTCACAGGCAACTTCAGCGCCACAGCCGTTTTCAGATAGCCCTCAAAGCAAAGGCTCTAGACGCAAATATTGGTGTGAGAGCTAATTCAATCAAGGAAACACTGCATGTTGGTGAAGGGCATATTGAAGAAGGATCAGCCGAGTGGTTCTTGTGGGAGAACAACTCCATTTGGCTCACTAACTTCACACACCATCAGGCTTCCAAGCAGCTCTCAAGGAAACTCAGTTTTCACACTGTATGCTTAGTGCCCTTTGTGTGCCTAGGACTGAAATGAACCTGGTAGAGCATCCCACACAAACGAATGCTCCACATGCAGGTTTCACATGCCACCAACTCCACATTCACAGGCAACTTCAGCGCCACAGCCGTTTTCAGATAGCCCTCAATGCAAAGGCTCTAGACGCAAATATTGGTGTGAGAGCTAATTCAATCAAGGAAACACTGCATGTTGGTGAAGGGCATATTGAAGAAGGATCAGCCGAGTGGTTCTTGTGGGAGAACAACTCCATTTGGCTCACTAACTTCACACACCATCAGGCTTCCAAGCAGCTCTCAAGGAAACTCAGTTTTCACACTCTATGTTTAGTGCCGTTTGTATGGCTAGGACTGAAATGAACCTGGTAGAGAATCCCACACAAACGAATGCTCCACATGCGGGTTTCACATGCCACCAACTCCACATTGACAGGCAACTTCAGCGCCACAGCCGTTTTCAGATAGCCCTCAATGCAAAGGCTCTAGACGCAAATATTGGTGTGAGAGCTAATTCAATCAAGGAAACACTGCATGTTGGTGAAGGGCATATTGAAGAAGGATCAGCTGAGTAGTTCTTGTGAGAGAACAACACCATTTGGCTCACTAACTTCACACACCATCAGGCTTCCAAGCAGCTCTCAAGGAAACTCAGTTTTCACACTCTATGCTTAGTGCCCTTTGTGTGCCTAGGACTGAAATGAAGCTTGATCAGCATCCCACACAAACGAATGCTCCACATGCGGGTTTCACATTACACCAACTCCACATTGACAGGCAACTTCAGCGCCACAGCCGTTTTCAGATAGCCCTCAATGCAAAGGCTCTAGACCCAAATATTGGTGTGAGAGCTAATTCAATCAAGGAAACACTGCATGTTGGTGAAGGGCATATTGAAGAAGGATCAGCCGAGTGGTTCTTGTGGGAGAACAACTCCATTTGGCTCACTAACTTCACACACCATCAGGCTTCCAAGCAGCTCTCAAGGAAACTCAGTTTTCACACTCTATGCTTAGTGCCCTTTAGGTGCATTATCTAGGAATGAACCTGGTAGAGCATCCCACACAAACGAATGCTCCACATGCAGGTTTCACATGCCACCAACTCCACATTCACAGGCAACATCAGCGCCACAGCCGTTTTCAGATAGCCCTCAAAGCAAAGGCTCTAGACGCAAATATTGGTGTGAGAGCTAATTCAATCAAGGAAACACTGCATGTTGGTGAAGGGCATATTGAAGAAGGATCAGCCGAGTGGTTCTTGTGGGAGAACAACTCCATTTGGCTCACTAACTTCACACACCATCAGGCTTCCAAGCAGCTCTCAAGGAAACTCAGTTTTCGCACTCTATGTTTAGTGCCCTTTGTATGGCTAGGACTGAAATGAACCTGGTAGAGCATCCCACACAAACGAATGCTCCACATGCGGGTTTCACATGCCACCAACTCCACATTCACAGGCAACTTCAGCGCCACAGCCGTTTTCAGATAGACGCAAATATTGGTGTGAGAGCTAATTCAATCAAGGAAACACTGCATGTTGGTGAAGGGCATATTGAAGAAGGATCAGCCGAGTGGTTCTTGTGGGAGAACAACTCCATTTGGCTCACTAACTTCACACACCATCAGGCTTCCAAGCAGCTCTCAAGGAAACTCAGTTTTCACACTCTATGTTTAGTGCCGTTTGTATGGCTAGGACTGAAATGAACCTGGTAAAGAATCCCACACAAACGAATGCTCCACATGCGGGTTTCACATGCCACCAACTCCAAATTGACAGGCAACTTCAGCGCCACAGCCGTTTTCAGATAGCCCTCAATGCAAAGGCTCTAGACGCAAATATTGGTGTGAGAGCTAATTCAATCAAGGAAACACTGCATGTTGGTGAAGGGCATATTGAAGAAGGATCAGCCGAGTAGTTCTTGTGAGAGAACAACACCATTTGGCTCACTAACTTCACACACCATCAGGCTTCCAAGCAGCTCTCAAGGAAACTCAGTTTTCACACTCTATGCTTAGTGCCCTTTGTGTGCCTAGGACTGAAATGAAGCTTGATCAGCATCCCACACAAACGAATGCTCCACATGCGGGTTTCACATGCCACCAACTCCACATTCACAGGCAACTTCAGCGCCACAGCCGTTTTCAGATAGCCCTCAATGCAAAGGCTCTAGACGCAAATATTGGTGTGAGAGCTAATTCAATCAAGGAAACACTGCATGTTGGTGAAGGGCATATTGAAGAAGGATCAGCCGAGTGGTTCTTGTGGGAGAACAACTCCATTTGGCTCACTAACTTCACACACCATCAGGCTTCCAAGCAGCTCTCAAGGAAACTCAGTTTTCACACTCTATGCTTAGTGCCCTTTAGGTGCATTATCTAGGAATGAACCTGGTAGAGCATCCCACACAAACGAATGCTCCACATGCAGGTTTCACATGCCACCAACTCCACATTCACAGGCAACATCAGCGCCACAGCCGTTTTCAGATAGCCCTCAAAGCAAAGGCTCTAGACGCAAATATTGGTGTGAGAGCTAATTCAATCAAGGAAACACTGCATGTTGGTGAAGGGCATATTGAAGAAGGATCAGCCGAGTGGTTCTTGTGGGAGAACAACTCCATTTGGCTCACTAACTTCACACACCATCAGGCTTCCAAGCAGCTCTCAAGGAAACTCAGTTTTCACACTCTATGCTTAGTGCCCTTTGAGTGCATTATCTAGGAACGAACCTGGTAGAGCATCCCACACAAACAAATGCTCCACATGCGGGTTTCACATGCCACCAACTCCACATTCACAGGCAACTTCAGCGCCACAGCCGTTTTCAGATAGCCCTCAATGCAAAGGCTCTAGACCCAAATATTGGTGTGAGAGCTAATTCAATCAAGGAAACACTGCATGTTGGTGAAGGGCATATTGAAGAAGGATCAGCCGAGTGGTTCTTGTGGGAGAACAACTCCATTTGGCTCACTAACTTCACACACCATCAGGCTTCCAAGCAGCTCTCAAGGAAACTCAGTTTTCACACTCTATGTTTAGTGCCGTTTGTATGGCTAGGACTGAAATGAACCTGGTAGAGCATCCCACACAAACGAATGCTCCACATGCGGGTTTCACATGCCACCAACTCCACATTGACAGGCAACTTCAGCGCCACAGCCGTTTTCAGATAGCCCTCAATGCAAAGGCTCTAGACGCAAATATTGGTGTGAGAGCTAATTCAATCAAGGAAACACTGCATGTTGGTGAAGGGCATATTGAAGAAGGATCAGCCGAGTGGTTCTTGTGGGAGAACAACTCCATTTGGCTCACTAACTTCACACACCATCAGGCTTCCAAGCAGCTCTCAAGGAAACTCAGTTTTCACACTCTATGCTTAGTGCCCTTTGAGTGCATTATCTAGGAACGAACATGGTAGAGCATCCCACACAAACGAATGCTGCACATGCGGGTTTCACATGCCACCAACTCCACATTCACAGGCAACTTCAGCGCCACAGCCGTTTTCAGATAGCCCTCAATGCAAAGGCTCTAGACGCAAATATTGGTGTGAGAGCTAATTCAATCAAGGAAACACTGCATGTTGGTGAAGGGCATATTGAAGAAGGATCAGCCGAGTGGTTCTTGTGGGAGAACAACTCCATTTGGCTCACTAACTTCACACACCATCAGGCTTCCAAGCAGCTCTCAAGGAAACTCAGTTTTCACACTGTATGTTTAGTGCCCTTTGTATGGCTAGGACTGAAATGAACCTGGTAGAGAATCCCACACAAACGAATGCTCCACATGCGGGTTTCACATGCCACCAACTCCACATTCACAGGCAACTTCAGCGCCACAGCCGTTTTCAGATAGCCCTCAATGCAAAGGCTCTAGACGCAAATATTGGTGTGAGAGCTAATTCAATCAAGGAAACACTGCATGTTGGTGAAGGGCATATTGAAGAAGGATCAGCCGAGTAGTTCTTGTGGGAGAACAACTCCATTTGGCTCACTAACTTCACACACCATCAGGCTTCCAAGCAGCTCTCAAGGAAACTCAGTTTTCACACTCTATGCTTAGTGCCCTTTGTGTGCCTAGGACAGAAAAGAAGCTTGATCAGCATCCCACACAAACGAATGCTCCACATGAGGGTTTCACATGCCACCAACTCCACATTCACAGGCAACTTCAGCGCCACAGCCGTTTTCAGATAGCCCTCAAAGCAAAGGCTCTAGACGCAAATATTGGTGTGAGAGCTAATTCAATCAAGGAAACACTGCATGTTGGTGAAGGGCATATTGAAGAAGGATCAGCCGAGTGGTTCTTGTGAGAGAACAACTCCATTTGGCTCACTAACTTCACACACCATCAGGCTTCCAAGCAGCTCTCAAGGAAACTCAGTTTTCACACTCTATGCTTAGTGCCCTTTGTGTGCCTAGGACTGAAATGAAGCTTGATCAGCATCCCACACAAACGAATGCTCCACATGCGGATTTCACATGCCACCAACTCCACATTCACAGGCAACTTCAGCGCCACAGCCGTTTTCAGATAGCCCTCAATGCAAAGGCTCTAGACGCAAATATTGGTGTGAGAGCTAATTCAATCAAGGAAACACTGCATGTTGGTGAAGGGCATATTGAAGAAGGATCAGCCGAGTGGTTCTTGTGGGAGAACAACTCCATTTGGCTCACTAACTTCACACACCATCAGGCTTCCAAGCAGCTCTCAAGGAAACTCAGTTTTCACACTCTATGCTTAGTGCCCTTTGAGTGCATTATCTAGGAATGAACCTGGTAGAGCATCCCACACAAACGAATGCTCCACATGCGGGTTTCACATGCCACCAACTCCACATTCACAGGCAACTTCAGCGCCACAGCCGTTTTCAGATAGCCCTCAATGCAAAGGCTCTAGACGCAAATATTGGTGTGAGAGCTAATTCAATCAAGGAAACACTGCATGTTGGTGAAGGGCATATTGAAGAAGGATCAGCCGAGTGGTTCTTGTGGGAGAACAACTCCATTTGGCTCACTAACTTCACACACCATCAGGCTTCCAAGCAGCTCTCAAGGAAACTCAGTTTTCACACGCTATGCTTAGTGCCCTTTGAGTGCATTATCTAGGAATGAACCTGGTAGAGCATCCCACACAAACGAATGCTCCACATGCGGGTTTCACATGCCACCAACTCCACATTCACAGGCAACTTCAGCGCCACAGCCGTTTTCAGATAGACGCAAATATTGGTGTGAGAGCTAATTCAATCAAGGAAACACTGCATGTTGGTGAAGGGCATATTGAAGAAGGATCAGCCGAGTGGTTCTTGTGGGAGAACAACTCCATTTGGCTCACTAACTTCACACACCATCAGGCTTCCAAGCAGCTCTCAAGGAAACTCAGTTTTCACACTCTATGCTTAGTGCCCTTTGAGTGCATTATCTAGGAACGAACATGGTAGAGCATCCCACACAAACGAATGCTCCACATGCGGGTTTCACATGCCACCAACTCCACATTCACAGGCAACTTCAGCGCCACTGCCGTTTTCAGATAGCCCTCAATGCAAAGGCTCTAGACGCAAATATTTGTGTGAGAGCTAATTCAATCAAGGAAACACTGCATGTTGGTGAAGGGCATATTGAAGAAGGATCAGCCGAGTGGTTCTTGTGGGAGAACAACTCCATTTGGCTCACTAACTTCACACACCATCAGGCTTCCAAGCAGCTCTCAAGGATACTCAGTTTTCACACTGTATGTTTAGTGCCGTTTGTATGGCTAGGACTGAAATGAACCTGGTAGAGCATCCCACACAAACGAATGCTCCACATGCGGGTTTCACATGCCACCAACTCCACATTCACAGGCAACTTCAGCGCCACAGCCGTTTTCAGATAGCCCTCAATGCAAAGACTCTAGACGCAAATATTGGTGTGAGAGCTAATTCAATCAAGGAAACACTGCATGTTGGTGAAGGGCATATTGAAGAAGGATCAGCCGAGTAGTTCTTGTGAGAGAACAACTCCATTTGGCTCACTAACTTCACACACCATCAGGCTTCCAAGCAGCTCTCAAGGAAACTCAGTTTTCACACTCTATGCTTAGTGCCCTTTGAGTGCATTATCTAGGAATGAACCTGGTAGAGCATCCCACACAAACGAATGCTCCACATGCGGGTTTCACATGCCACCAACTCCACATTGACAGGCAACTTCAGCGCCACAGCCGTTTTCAGATAGCCCTCAATGCAAAGGCTCTAGACGCAAATATTGGTGTGAGAGCTAATTCAATCAAGGAAACACTGCATGTTGGTGAAGGGCATATTGAAGAAGGATCAGCCGAGTGGTTCTTGTGGGAGAACAACTCCATTTGGCTCACTAACTTCACACACCATCAGGCTTCCAAGCAGCTCTCAAGGAAACTCAGTTTTCACACTGTATGTTTAGTGCCCTTTGTATGGCTAGGACTGAAATGAACCTGGTAGAGCATCCCACACAAACGAATGCTCCACATGCAGGTTTCACATGCCACCAACTCCACATTCACAGGCAACTTCAGCGCCACAGCCGTTTTCAGATAGCCCTCAATGCAAAGGCTCTAGACGCAAATATTGGTGTGAGAGCTAATTCAATCAAGGAAACACTGCATGTTGGTGAAGGGCATATTGAAGAAGGATCAGCCGAGTAGTTCTTGTGGGAGAACAACTCCATTTGGCTCACTAACTTCACACACCATCAGGCTTCCAAGCAGCTCTCAAGGAAACTCAGTTTTCACACTCTATGCTTAGTGCCCTTTGTGTGCCTAGGACTGAAATGAAGCTTGATCAGCATCCCACACAAACGAATGCTCCACATGCGGGTTTCACATGCCACCAACTCCACATTCACAGGCAACTTCAGCGCCACAGCCGTTTTCAGATAGCCCTCAATGCAAAGGCTCTAGACGCAAATATTGGTGTGAGAGCTAATTCAATCAAGGAAACACTGCATGTTGGTGAAGGGCATATTGAAGAAGGATCAGCCGAGTGGTTCTTGTGGGAGAACAACTCCATTTGGCTCACTAACTTCACACACCATCAGGCTTCCAAGCAGCTCTCAAGGAAACTCAGTTTTCACACTCTATGCTTAGTGCCCTTTGAGTGCATTATCTAGGAATGAACCTGGTAGAGCATCCCACACAAACGAATGCTCCACATGCGGGTTTCACATGCCACCAACTCCACATTCACAGGCAACTTCAGCGCCACAGCCGTTTTCAGATAGCCCTCAATGCAAAGGCTCTAGACGCAAATATTGGTGTGAGAGCTAATTCAATCAAGGAAACACTGCATGTTGGTGAAGGGCATATTGAAGAAGGATCAGCCGAGTGGTTCTTGTGGGAGAACAACTCCATTTGGCTCACTAACTTCACACACCATCAGGCTTCCAAGCAGCTCTCAAGGAAACTCAGTTTTCACACTCTATGCTTAGTGCCCTTTGAGTGCATTATCTAGGAATGAACCTGGTAGAGCATCCCACACAAACGAATGCTCCACATGCGGGTTTCACATGCCACCAACTCCACATTCACAGGCAACTTCAGCGCCACAGCCGTTTTCAGATAGCCCTCAATGCAAAGGCTCTAGACGCAAATATTGGTGTGAGAGCTAATTCAATCAAGGAAACACTGCATGTTGGTGAAGGGCATATTGAAGAAGGATCAGCCGAGTGGTTCTTGTGGGAGAACAACTCCATTTGGCTCAATAACTTCACGCACCATCAGGCTTCCAAGCAGCTCTCAAGGAAACTCAGTTTTCACACTCTATGGTTAGTGCCCTTTGAGTGCATTAGCTAGGAATAAACCTGGTAGAGCATCCCACACAAACGAATGCTCCACATGCGGGTTTCACATGCCACCAACTCCACATTCACAGGCAACTTCAGCGCCACAGCCGTTTTCAGATAGTCCTCAATGCAAAGGCTCTAGACGCAAATATTGGTGTGACAGCTAATTCAATCAAGGAAACACTGCATGTTGGTGAAGGGCATATTGAAGAAGGATCAGCCGAGTGGTTCTTGTGGGAGAACAACTCCATTTGGCTCACTAACTTCACACACCATCAGGCTTCCAAGCAGCTCTCAAGGAAACTCAGTTTTCACACTCTATGCTTAGTGCCCTTTGAGTGCATTATCTAGGAATGAACCTGGTAGAGCATCAAACACAAACGAATGCTTCACATGCGGGTTTCACATGCCACCAACTCCACATTCACAGGCAACTTCAGCGCCACAGCCGTTTTCAGATAGCCCTCAATGCAAAGGCTCTAGACGCAAATATTGGTGTGAGAGCTAATTCAATCAAGGAAACACTGCATGTTGGTGAAGGGCATATTGAAGAAGGATCAGCCGAGTGGTTCTTGTGGGAGAACAACTCCATTTGGCTCACTAACTTCACACACCATCAGGCTTCCAAGCAGCTCTCAAGGAAACTCAGTTTTCACACTCTATGCTTAGTGCCCTATGAGTGCCTAGGACTGAAATGAACCTGGTAGAGCATCCCACACAAACGAATGCTCCACCTGCAGGTTTCACATGCCACCAACTCCACATTCACAGGCAACTTCAGCGCCACAGCCGTTTTCAGATAGCCCTCAATGCAAAGGCTCTAGACGCAAATATTGGTGTGAGAGCTAATTCAATCAAGGAAACACTGCATGTTGGTGAAGGGCATATTGAAGAAGGATCAGCCGAGTTGATCTTGTGGGAGAACAACTCCATTTGGCTCACTAACTTCACACACCATCAGGCTTCCAAGCAGCTCTCAAGGAAACTCAGTTTTCACACTCTATGCTTAGTGCCCTTTGTGTGCCTAGGACTGAAATGAAGCTTGGTCAGCATCCCACACAAACGAATGCTCCACATGCGGGTTTCACATGCCACCAACTCCACATTCACAGGCAACTTCAGCACCACAGCCGTTTTCAGATAGCCCTCAATGCAAAGGCTCTAGACGCAAATATTGGTGTGAGAGCTAATTCAATCAAGGAAACACTGCATGTTGGTGAAGGGCATATGGAAGAAGGATCAGCCGAGTGGTTCTTGTGGGAGAACAACTCCATTTGGCTCACTAACTTCACACACCATCAGGCTTCCAAGCAGCTCTCAAGGAAACTCAGTTTTCACACTCTATGCTTAGTGCCCTTTGAGTGCATTATCTAGGAATGAACCTGGTAGAGCATCCCACACAAACGAATGCTCCACATGCGGGTTTCACATGCCACCAACTCCACATTCACAGGCAACTTCAGCGCCACAGCCGTTTTCAGATAGCCCTCAATGCAAAGGCTCTAGACGCAAATATTGGTGTGAGAGCTAATTCAATCAAGGAAACACTGCATGTTGGTGAAGGGCATATTGAAGAAGGATCAGCCGAGTGGTTCTTGTGGGAGAACAACTCCATTTGGCTCACTAACTTCACACACCATCAGGCTTCCAAGCAGCTCTCAAGGAAACTCAGTTTTCACACTCTATGCTTAGTGCCCTATGAGTGCCTAGGACTGAAATGAACCTGGTAGAGCATCCCACACAAACGAATGCTCCACATGCGGGTTTCACATGCCACCAACTCCACATTCACAGGCAACTTCAGCGCCACAGCCGTTTTCAGATAGCCCTCAATGCAAAGGCTCTAGACGCAAATATTGGTGTGAGAGCTAATTCAATCAAGGAAACACTGCATGTTAGTGAAGGGCATATTGAAGAAGGATCAGCCGAGTGGTTCTTGTGGGAGAACAACTCCATTTGGCTCACTAACTTCACACACCATCAGGCTTCCAAGCAGCTCTCAAGGAAACTCAGTTTTCAAACTCTATGCTTAGTGCCCTTTGAGTGCCTAGGACTGAAATGAAGTTTGGAGAGCATCCCACACTTACGAATGTTCCACTTGCGGGTTTCACATGCCACCAACTCCACATTCACAGGCAACTTCAGCGCCACAGCCGTTTTCAGATAGCCCTCAATGCAAAGGCTCCAGACGCAAATATTGGTGTGAGAGCTAATTCAATCAAGAAACACTGCATGTTGGTGAAGGGCATATTGAAAAAGGATCAGCCGAGTGGTTCTTGTGGGAGAACAACTCCATTTGGCTCACTAACTTCACACACCATCAGGCTTCCAAGCAGCTCTCAAGGAAACTCAGTTTTCATACTCTATGCTTAGTGCCCTTTGAGTGCATTATCTAGGAATGAACCTGGTAGAGCATCGCACACAAACGAATGCTCCACATGCGGGTTTCACATGCCACCAACTCCACATTCACAGGCAACTTCAGCGCCACAGCCGTTTTCAGATAGCCCTTAATGCAAAGGCTCTAGACGCAAATATTGGTGTGAGAGCTAATTCAATCAAGGAAACACTGCATGTTGGTGAAGGGCATATTGAAGAAGGATCAGCCGAGTGGTTCTTGTGGGAGAACAACTCCATTTGGCTCACTAACTTCACACACCATCAGGCTTCCAAGCAGCTCTCAAGGAAACTCAGTTTTCACACTCTTGTTTAGTGCTCTTTGAGTGCATTATCTAGGAATGAACCTGGTAGAGCATCCCACACAAACGAATGCTCCACATGCGGGTTTCACATGCCACCAACTCCACATTCACAGGCAACATCAGCACCACAGCTGTTTTCAGATAGCCCTCAAAGCAAATGCTCTAGACGCAAATATTGGTGTGAGAGCTAATTCAATCAAGGAAACACTGCATGTTGGTGAAGGGCATATTGAAGAAGGATCAGCCGAGTGGTTCTTGTGGGAGAACAACTCCATTTGGCTCACTAACTTCACACACCATCAGGCTTCCAAGCAGCTCTCAAGGAAACTCAGTTTTCACACTCTATGCTTAGTGCTCTTTGTGTGCCTAGGACTGAAATGAAGCTTGGTCAGCATCCCACAGAAACGAGTGCTCCACATGCGGGTTTCACATGCCACCACTCCACATTCACAGGCAACTTCAGCGCCACAGCCGTTTTAAGATAGCCCTCAATGCAAAGGCTCTAGATGCAAATATTGGTGTGAGAGCTAATTCAATCAAGGAAACACTGCATGTTAGTGAAGGGCATATTGAAGAAGGATCAGCCGAGTGGTTCTTGTGGGAGAACAACTCCATTTGGCTCACTAACTTCACACACCATCAGGCTTCCAAGCAGCTCTCAAGGAAACTCAGTTTTCACACTCTATGCTTAGTGCCCTATGAGTGCCTAGGACTGAAATGAACCTGGTAGAGCATCGCACACAAACGAATGCTGCACATGCGGGTTTCACATGCCACCAACTCCACATTCACAGGCAACTTCAGCGCCACTGCCGTTTTCAGATAGCCCTCAATGCAAAGGCTCTAGACGCAAATATTGGTGTGAGAGCTAATTCAATCAAGGAAACACTGCATGTTGGTGGAGGGCATATTGAAGAAGGATCAGCCGAGTGGTTCTTGTGGGAGAACAACTCCATTTGGCTCACTAACTTCACACACCATCAGGCTTCCAAGCAGCTCTCAAGGAAACTCAGTTTTCACACTCTATGCTTAGTGCCCTTTGAGTGCATTATCTAGGAATGAACCTGGTAGAGCATCCCACACAAACGAATGCTCCACATGCGGGTTTCACATGCCACCAACTCCACATTCACAGGCAACTTCAGCGCCACAGCCGTTTTCAGATAGCCCTCAAAGCAAAGGCTCTAGACGCAAATATTGGTGTGAGAGCTAATTCAATCAAGGAAACACTGCATGTTGGTGAAGGGCATATTGAAGAAGGATCAACCGAGTGGTTCTTGTGGGAGAACAACTCCATTTGGCTCACTAACTTCACACACCATCAGGCTTCCAAGCAGCTCTCAAGGAAACTCAGTTTTCACACTCTATGCTTAGTGCCCTTTGAGTGCATTATCTAGGAATGAACCTGGTAGAGCATCCCACACAAACGAATGCTCCACATGCGGGTTTCACATGCCACCAACTCCACATTCACAGGCAACTTCAGCGCCACAGCCGTTTTCAGATAGCCCTCAAAGCAAAGGCTCTAGACGCAAATATTGGTGTGAGAGCTAATTCAATCAAGGAAACACTGCATGTTGGTGAAGGGCATATTGTAGAAGGATCAGCCGAGTGGTTCTTGTGGGAGAACAACTCCATTTGGCTCACTAACTTCACACACCATCAGGCTTCCAAGCAGCTCTCAAGGAAACTCAGTTTTAACACTCTATGCTTAGTGCCCTTTGAGTGCATTATCTAGGAATGAACCTGGTAGAGCATCCCACACAAACGAATGCTCCACATGCGGGTTTCACATGCCACCAACTCCACATTGACAGGCAACTTCAGCGCCACAGCCGTTTTCAGATAGCCCTCAATGCAAAGGCTCTAGACGCAAATATTGGTGTGAGAGCTAATTCAATCAAGGAAACACTGCATGTTGGTGAAGGGCATATTGAAGAAGGATCAGCCGAGTGGTTCTTGTGGGAGAACAACTCCATTTGGCTCACTAACTTCACACACCATCAGGCTTCCAAGCAGCTCTCAAGGAAACTCAGTTTTCACACTCTATGCTTACTGCCCTTTGAGTGCCTAGGACTGAAATGAAGCTTGGAGAGCATCCCACATAAACGAATGCTCCACATGCGGGTTTCACATGCCACCAACTCCACATTCACAGGCAACTTCAGCGCCACAGCCGTTTTCAGATAGCCCTCAATGCAAAGGCTCTAGACGCAAATATTGGTGTGAGAGCTAATTCAATCAAGGAAACACTGCATGTTGGTGAAGGGCATATTGAAGAAGGATCAGCCGAGTTGATCTTGTGGGAGAACAACTCCATTTGGCTCACTAACTTCACACACCATCAGGCTTCCAAGCAGCTCTCAAGGAAACTCAGTTTTCACACTCTATGCTTAGTGCCCTTTGTGTGCCTAGGACTGAAATGAAGCTTGGTCAGCATCCCACACAAACGAATGCTCCACATGCGGGTTTCACATGCCACCAACTCCACATTCACAGGCAACTTCAGCACCACAGCCGTTTTCAGATAGCCCTCAATGCAAAGGCTCTAGACGCAAATATTGGTGTGAGAGCTAATTCAATCAAGGAAACACTGCATGTTGGTGAAGGGCATATGGAAGAAGGATCAGCCGAGTGGTTCTTGTGGGAGAACAACTCCATTTGGCTCACTAACTTCACACACCATCAGGCTTCCAAGCAGCTCTCAAGGAAACTCAGTTTTCACACTCTATGCTTAGTGCCCTATGAGTGCCTAGGACTGAAATGAACCTGGTAGAGCATCACACACAAACGAATGCTCCACATGCGGGTTTCACATGCCACCAACTCCACATTCACAGGCAACTTCAGCGCCACAGCCGTTTTCAGATAGCCCTCAATGCAAAGGCTCTAGACGCAAATATTGGTGTGAGAGCTAATTCAATCAAGGAAACACTGCATGTTAGTGAAGGGCATATTGAAGAAGGATCAGCCGAGTGGTTCTTGTGGGAGAACAACTCCATTTGGCTCACTAACTTCACACACCATCAGGCTTCCAAGCAGCTCTCAAGGAAACTCAGTTTTCACACTCTATGCTTAGTGCCCTTTGAGTGCCTAGGACTGAAATGAAGCTTGGTGAGCATCCCACATAAACGAATGCTCCACATGCGGGTTTCACATGCCACCAACTCCACATTCACAGGCAACTTCAGCGCCACAGCCGTTTTCAGATAGCCCTCAATGCAAAGGCTCTAGACGCAAATATTGGTGTGAGAGCTAATTCAATCAAGGAAACACTGCATGTTGGTGAAGGGCATATTGAAGAAGGATCAGCCGAGTGGTTCTTGTGGGAGAACAACTCCATTTGGCTCACTAACTTCACACACCATCAGGCTTCCAAGCAGCTCTCAAGGAAACTCAGTTTTCACACTCTATGCTTAGTGCCCTTTGTGTGCCTAGGACTGAAATTCAGCATCCCACACAAACGAATGCTCCACATGCGGGTTTCACATGCCACCAACTCCACATTCACAGGCAACTTCAGCACCACAGCCGTTTTCAGATAGCCCTCAATGCAAAGGCTCTAGACGCAAATATTGGTGTGAGAGCTAATTCAATCAAGGAAACACTGCATGTTGGTGAAGGGCATATGGAAGAAGAATCAGCCGAGTGGTTCTTGTGGGAGAACAACTCCATTTGGCTCACTAACTTCACACACCATCAGGCTTCCAAGCAGCTCTCAAGGAAACTCAGTTTTCACACTCTATGCTTAGTGCCCTTTGAGTGCATTATCTAGGAATGAACCTGGTAGAGCATCCCACACAAACGAATGCTCCACATGCGGGTTTCACATGCCACCAACTCCACATTCACAGGCAACTTCAGCGCCACAGCCGTTTTCAGATAGCCCTCAATGCAAAGGCTCTAGACGCAAATATTGGTGTGAGAGCTAATTCAATCAAGGAAACACTGCATGTTGGTGAAGGCATATTGAAGAAGGATCAGCCGAGTGGTTCTTGTGGGAGAACAACTCCATTTGGCTCACTAACTTCACACACCATCAGGCTTCCAAGCAGCTCTCAAGGAAACTCAGTTTTCACACTCTATGCTTAGTGCCCTATGAGTGCCTAGGACTGAAATGAACCTGGTAGAGCATCCCACACAAACGAATGCTCCACATGCGGGTTTCACATGCCACCAACTCCACATTCACAGGCAACTTCAGCGCCACAGCCGTTTTCAGATAGCCCTCAATGCAAAGGCTCTAGACGCAAATATTGGTGTGAGAGCTAATTCAATCAAGGAAACACTGCATGTTAGTGAAGGGCATATTGAAGAAGGATCAGCCGAGTGGTTCTTGTGGGAGAACAACTCCATTTGGCTCACTAACTTCACACACCATCAGGCTTCCAAGCAGCTCTCAAGGAAACTCAGTTTTCAAACTCTATGCTTAGTGCCCTTTGAGTGCCTAGGACTGAAATGAAGTTTGGAGAGCATCCCACACTTACGAATGCTCCACTTGCGGGTTTCACATGCCACCAACTCCACATTCACAGGCAACTTCAGCGCCACAGCCGTTTTCAGATAGCCCTCAATGCAAAGGCTCCAGAAGCAAATATTGGTGTGAGAGCTAATTCAATCAAGAAACACTGCATGTTGGTGAAGGGCATATTGAAAAAGGATCAGCCGAGTGGTTCTTGTGGGAGAACAACTCCATTTGGCTCACTAACTTCACACACCATCAGGCTTCCAAGCAGCTCTCAAGGAAACTCAGTTTTCATACTCTATGCTTAGTGCCCTTTGAGTGCATTATCTAGGAATGAACCTGGTAGAGCATCGCACACAAACGAATGCTCCACATGCGGGTTTCACATGCCACCAACTCCACATTCACAGGCAACTTCAGCGCCACAGCCGTTTTCAGATAGCCCTTAATGCAAAGGCTCTAGACGCAAATATTGGTGTGAGAGCTAATTCAATCAAGGAAACACTGCATGTTGGTGAAGGGCATATTGAAGAAGGATCAGCCGAGTGGTTCTTGTGGGAGAACAACTCCATTTGGCTCACTAACTTCACACACCATCAGGCTTCCAAGCAGCTCTCAAGGAAACTCAGTTTTCACACTCTTGTTTAGTGCTCTTTGAGTGCATTATCTAGGAATGAACCTGGTAGAGCATCCCACACAAACGAATGCTCCACATGCGGGTTTCACATGCCACCAACTCCACATTCACAGGCAACTTCAGCGCCACAGCCGTTTTCAGATAGCCCTCAATGCAAAGGCTCTAGACGCAAATATTGGTGTGAGAGCTAATTCAATCAAGGAAACACTGCATGTTGGTGAAGGGCATATTTGTATAGAAAGAGGATCAGCCGAGTGGATCTTGTGGGGAGAACAACTCCATTTGACTCACTAACTTCACACACCATCAGGCTTCCAAGCAGCTCTCAAGGAAACTCAGTTTTCACACTCTATGCTTAGTGCCCTTTGAGTGCCTAGGACAGAAATGAAGCTTGGTCAGCACTCCACACAAACGAATGCTCCACATGCGGGTTTCACATGCCACCAACTCCACATTCACAGGCAACATCAGCACCACAGCTGTTTTCAGATAGCCCTCAAAGCAAATGCTCTAGACGCAAATATTGGTGTGAGAGCTAATTCAATCAAGGAAACACTGCATGTTGGTGAAGGGCATATTGAAGAAGGATCAGCCGAGTGGTTCTTGTGGGAGAACAACTCCATTTGGCTCACTAACTTCACACACCATCAGGCTTCCAAGCAGCTCTCAAGGAAACTCAGTTTTCACACTCTATGCTTAGTGCTCTTTGTGTGCCTAGGACTGAAATGAAGCTTGGTCAGCATCCCACAGAAACGAGTGCTCCACATGCGGGTTTCACATGCCACCACTCCACATTCACAGGCAACTTCAGCGCCACAGCCGTTTTAAGATAGCCCTCAATGCAAAGGCTCTAGATGCAAATATTGGTGTGAGAGCTAATTCAATCAAGGAAACACTGCATGTTAGTGAAGGGCATATTGAAGAAGGATCAGCCGAGTGGTTCTTGTGGGAGAACAACTCCATTTGGCTCACTAACTTCACACACCATCAGGCTTCCAAGCAGCTCTCAAGGAAACTCAGTTTTCACACTCTATGCTTAGTGCCCTATGAGTGCCTAGGACTGAAATGAACCTGGTAGAGCATCGCACACAAACGAATGCTGCACATGCGGGTTTCACATGCCACCAACTCCACATTCACAGGCAACTTCAGCGCCACTGCCGTTTTCAGATAGCCCTCAATGCAAAGGCTCTAGACGCAAATATTGGTGTGAGAGCTAATTCAATCAAGGAAACACTGCATGTTGGTGGAGGGCATATTGAAGAAGGATCAGCCGAGTGGTTCTTGTGGGAGAACAACTCCATTTGGCTCACTAACTTCACACACCATCAGGCTTCCAAGCAGCTCTCAAGGAAACTCAGTTTTCACACTCTATGCTTAGTGCCCTTTGAGTGCATTATCTAGGAATGAACCTGGTAGAGCATCCCACACAAACGAATGCTCCACATGCGGGTTTCACATGCCACCAACTCCACATTCACAGGCAACTTCAGCGCCACAGCCGTTTTCAGATAGCCCTCAAAGCAAAGGCTCTAGACGCAAATATTGGTGTGAGAGCTAATTCAATCAAGGAAACACTGCATGTTGGTGAAGGGCATATTGAAGAAGGATCAGCCGAGTGGTTCTTGTGGGAGAACAACTCCATTTGGCTCACTAACTTCACACACAATCAGGCTTCCAAGCAGCTCTCAAGGAAACTCAGTTTTCACACTCTATGCTTAGTGCCCTTTGAGTGCATTATCTAGGAATGAACCTGGTAGAGCATCCCACACAAACGAATGCTCCACATGCGGGTTTCACATGCCACCAACTCCACATTCACAGGCAACATCAGCGCCACAGCCGTTTTCAGATAGCCCTCAAAGCAAAGGCTCTAGACGCAAATATTGGTGTGAGAGCTAATTCAATCAAGGAAACACTGCATGTTGGTGAAGGGCATATTGTAGAAGGATCAGCCGAGTGGTTCTTGTGGGAGAACAACTCCATTTGGCTCACTAACTTCACACACCATCAGGCTTCCAAGCAGCTCTCAAGGAAACTCAGTTTTAACACTCTATGCTTAGTGCCCTTTGAGTGCATTATCTAGGAATGAACCTGGTAGAGCATCCCACACAAACGAATGCTCCACATGCGGGTTTCACATGCCACCAACTCCACATTGACAGGCAACTTCAGCGCCACAGCCGTTTTCAGATAGCCCTCAATGCAAAGGCTCTAGACGCAAATATTGGTGTGAGAGCTAATTCAATCAAGGAAACACTGCATGTTGGTGAAGGGCATATTGAAGAAGGATCAGCCGAGTGGTTCTTGTGGGAGAACAACTCCATTTGGCTCACTAACTTCACACACCATCAGGCTTCCAAGCAGCTCTCAAGGAAACTCAGTTTTCACACTCTATGTTTAGTGCCCTTTGTATGGCTAGGACTGAAATGAACCTGGTAGAGCATCCCACACAAACGAATGCTTCACATGCGGGTTTCACATGCCACCAACTCCACATTGACAGGCAACTTCAGCGCCACAGCCGTTTTCAGATAGCCCTCAATGCAAAGGCTCTAGACGCAAATATTGGTGTGAGAGCTAATTCAATCAAGGAAACACTGCATGTTGGTGAAGGGCATATTGAAGAAGGATCAGCCGAGTAGTTCTTGTGGGAGAACAACTCCATTTGGCTCACTAACTTCACACACCATCAGGCTTCCAAGCAGCTCTCAAGGAAACTCAGTTTTCACACTCTATGCTTAGTGCCCTTTGTGTGACTAGGACTGAAATGAAGCTTGATCAGCATCCCACACAAACGAATGCTCCACATGCGGGTTTCACATGCCACCAACTCCACATTCACAGGCAACTTCAGCGCCACAGCCGTTTTCAGATAGCCCTCAATGCAAAGGCTCTAGACGCAAATATTGGTGTGAGAGCTAATTCAATCAAGGAAACACTGCATGTTGGTGAAGGGCATATTGAAGAAGGATCAGCCGAGTGGTTCTTGTGGGAGAACAACTCCATTTGGCTCCCTAAATTCACACACCATCAGGCTTCCAAGCAGCTCTCAAGGAAACTCAGTTTTCACACTCTATGCTTAGTGCACTTTGAGTGCATTATCTAGGAATGAACCTGGTAGAGCATCCCACACAAACGAATGCTCCACATGCGGGTTTCACATGCCACCAACTCCACATTCACAGGCAACTTCAGCGCCACAGCCGTTTTCAGATAGACGCAAATATTGGTGTGAGAGCTAATTCAATCAAGGAAACACTGCATGTTGGTGAAGGGCATATTGAAGAAGGATCAGCCAAGTAGTTCTTGTGGGAGAACAACTCCATTTGACTCACTAACTTCACACACCATCAGGCTTCCAAGCAGCTCTCAAGGAAACTCAGTTTTCACACTCTATGCTTAGTGCCCTTTGAGTGCCTAGGACAGAAATGAAGCTTGGTCAGCATTCCACACAAACGAATGCTCCACATGCGGGTTTCACATGCCACCAACTCCACATTCACAGGCAACATCAGCGCCACAGCCGTTTTCAGATAGCCCTCAAAGCAAATGCTCTAGACGCAAATATTGGTGTGAGAGCTAATTCAATCAAGGAAACACTGCATGTTGGTGAAGGGCATATTGAAGAAGGATCAGCCGAGTGGTTCTTGTGGGAGAACAACTCCATTTGGCTCACTAACTTCACACACCATCAGGCTTCCAAGCAGCTCTCAAGGAAACTCAGTTTTCACACTCTATGCTTAGTGCTCTTTGTGTGCCTAGGACTGAAATGAAGCTTGGTCAGCATCCCACAGAAACGAGTGCTCCACATGCGGGTTTCACATGCCACCAACTCCACATTCACAGGCAACTTCAGCGCCACAGCCGTTTTAAGATAGCCCTCAATGCAAAGGCTCTAGATGCAAATATTGGTGTGAGAGCTAATTCAATCAAGGAAACACTGCATGTTAGTGAAGGGCATATTGAAGAAGGATCAGCCGAGTGGTTCTTGTGGGAGAACAACTCCATTTGGCTCACTAACTTCACACACCATCAGGCTTCCAAGCAGCTCTCAAGGAAACTCAGTTTTCACACTCTATGCTTAGTGCCCTATGAGTGCCTAGGACTGAAATGAACCTGGTAGAGCATCCCACACAAACGAATGCTGCACATGCGGGTTTCACATGCCACCAACTCCACATTCACAGGCAACTTCAGCGCCACAGCCGTTTCAGATAGCCCTCAATGCAAAGGCTCTAGACGCAAATATTGGTGTGAGAGCTAATTCAATCAAGGAAACACTGCATGTTGGTGGAGGGCATATTGAAGAAGGATCAGCCGAGTGGTTCTTGTGGGAGAACAACTCCATTTGGCTCACTAACTTCACACACCATCAGGCTTCCAAGCAGCTCTCAAGGAAATTCAGTTTTCACACTCTATGCTTAGTGCCCTTTGAGTGCATTATCTAGGAATGAACCTGGTAGAGCATCCCACACAAACGAATGCTCCACATGCGGGTTTCACATGCCACCAACTCCACATTCACAGGCAACTTCAGCGCCACAGCCGTTTTCAGATAGCCCTCAAAGCAAAGGCTCTAGACACAAATATTGGTATGAGAGCTAATTCAATCAAGGAAACACTGCATGTTGGTGAAGGGCATATTGAAGAAGGATCAGCCGAGTGGTTCTTGTGGGAGAACAACTCCATTTGGCTCACTAACTTCACACACCATCAGGCTTCCAAGCAGCTCTCAAGGAAACTCAGTTTTCACACTCTACGCTTAGTGCCCTTTGAGTGCATTATCTAGGAATGAACCTGGTAGAGCATCCCACACAAACGAATGCTCCACATGCGGGTTTCACATGCCACCAACTCCACATTCACAGGCAACTTCAGCGCCACAGCCGTTTTCAGATAGCCCTCAAAGCAAAGGCTCTAGACGCAAATATTGGTGTGAGAGCTAATTCAATCAAGGAAACACTGCATGTTGGTGAAGGGCATATTGAAGAAGGATCAGCCGAGTGGTTCTTGTGGGAGAACAACTCCATTTGGCTCACTAACTTCACACACCATCAGGCTTCCAAGCAGCTCTCAAGGAAACTCAGTTTTCACACTCTATGCTTAGTGCCCTTTGAGTGCATTATCTAGGAATGAACCTGGTAGAGCATCCCACACAAACGAATGCTCCACATGCGGGTTTCACATGCCACCAACTCCACATTGACAGGCAACTTCAGCGCCACAGCCGTTTTCAGATAGCCCTCAATGCAAAGGCTCTAGATGCAAGTATTGGTGTGAGAGCTAATTCAATCAAGGAAACACTGCATGTTGGTGAAGGGCATATTGAAGAAGGATCAGCCGAGTGGTTCTTGTGGGAGAACAACTCCATTTGGCTCACTAACTTCACACACCATCAGGCTTCCAAGCAGCTCTCAAGGAAACTCAGTTTTCACACTCTATGTTTAGTGCCCTTTGTATGGCTAGGACTGAAATGAACGTGGTAGAGCATCCCACACAAACGAATGCTCCACATGCGGGTTTCACATGCCACCAACTCCACATTGACAGGCAACTTCAGCGCCACAGCCGTTTTCAGATAGACGCAAATATTTGTGTGAGAGCTAATTCAATCAAGGAAACACTGCATGTTGGTGAAGGGCATATTGAAGAAGGATCAGCCGAGTGGTTCTTGTGGGAGAACAACTCCATTTGGCTCACTAACTTCACACACCATCAGGCTTCCAAGCAGCTCTCAAGGAAACTCAGTTTTCACACTCTATGTTTAGTGCCCTTTGTATGGCTAGGACTGAAATGAACCTGGTAGAGCATCCCACACAAACGAATGCTTCACATGCGGGTTTCACATGCCACCAACTCCACATTGACAGGCAACTTCAGTGCCACAGCCGTTTTCAGATAGCCCTCAATGCAAAGGCTCTAGACGCAAATATTGGTGTGAGAGCTAATTCAATCAAGGAAACACTGCATGTTGGTGAAGGGCATATTGAAGAAGGATCAGCCGAGTAGTTCTTGTGGGAGAACAACTCCATTTGGCTCACTAACTTCACACACCATCAGGCTTCCAAGCAGCTCTCAAGGAAACTCAGTTTTCACACTCTATGCTTAGTGCCCTTTGTGTGACTAGGACTGAAATGAAGCTTGATCAGCATCCCACACAAACGAATGCTCCACATGCGGGTTTCACATGCCACCAACTCCACATTCACAGGCAACTTCAGCGCCACAGCCGTTTTCAGATAGCCCTCAATGCAAAGGCTCTAGACGCAAATATTGGTGTGAGAGCTAATTCAATCAAGGAAACACTGCATGTTGGTGAAGGGCATATTGAAGAAGGATCAGCCGAGTGGTTCTTGTGGGAGAACAACTCCATTTGGCTCCCTAAATTCACACACCATCAGGCTTCCAAGCAGCTCTCAAGGAAACTCAGTTTTCACACTCTATGCTTAGTGCCCTATGAGTGCCTAGGACTGAAATGAACCTGGTAGAGCATCCCACACAAACGAATGCTCCACATGCGGGTTTCACATGCCACCAACTCCACATTCACAGGCAACTTCAGCGCCACAGCCGTTTTCAGATAGCCCTCAAAGCAAAGGCTCTAGACGCAAATATTGGTGTGGAGCTAATTCAATCAAGGAAACACTGCATGTTGGTGAAGGGCATATTGAAGAAGGATCAGCCGAGTGGTTCTTGTGGGAGAACAACTCCATTTGGCTCACTAACTTCACACACCATCAGGCTTCCAAGCAGCTCTCAAGGAAACTCAGTTTTCACACTCTATGCTTAGTGCCCTTTGAGTGCATTATCTAGGAATGAACCTGGTAGAGCATCCCACACAAACGAATGCTCCACATGCGGGTTTCACATGCCACCAACTCCACATTCACAGGCAACTTCAGCGCCACAGCCGTTTTCAGATAGACGCAAATATTGGTGTGAGAGCTAATTCAATCAAGGAAACACTGCATGTTGGTGAAGGGCATATTGAAGAAGGATCAGCCGAGTGGTTCTTGTGGGAGAACAACTCCATTTGGCTCCCTAACTTCACACACCATCAGGCTTCCAAGCAGCTCTCAAGGAAACTCAGTTTTCACACTCTATGCTTAGTGCCCTTTGAGTGTATTATCTAGGAACGAACATGGTAGAGCATCCCACACAAACGAATGCTGCACATGCGGGTTTCACATGCCACCAACTCCACATTCACAGGCAACTTCAGCGCCACAGCCGTTTTCAGATAGCCCTCAATGCAAAGGCTCTAGACGCAAATATTGGTGTGAGAGCTAATTCAATCAAGGAAACACTGCATGTTGGTGAAGGGCATATTGAAGAAGGATCAGCCGAGTGGTTCTTGTGGGAGAACAACTCCATTTGGCTCCCTAAATTCACACACCATCAGGCTTCCAAGCAGCTCTCAAGGAAACTCAGTTTTCACACTCTATGCTTAGTGCCCTATGAGTGCCTAGGACTGAAATGAACCTGGTAGAGCATCCCACACAAACGAATGCTCCACATGCGGGTTTCACATGCCACCAACTCCACATTCACAGGCAACTTCAGCGCCACAGCCGTTTTCAGATACCCTCAATGCAAAGGCTCTAGACGCAAATATTGGTGTGAGAGCTAATTCAATCAAGGAAACACTGCATGTTAGTGAAGGGCATATTGAAGAAGGATCAGCCGAGTGGTTCTTGTGGGAGAACAACTCCATTTGGCTCACTAACTTCACACACCATCAGGCTTCCAAGCAGCTCTCAAGGAAACTCAGTTTTCACACTCTATGCTTAGTGCCCTTTGAGTGCATTATCTAGGAATGAACCTGGTAGAGCATCCCACACAAACGAATGCTCCACATGCGGGTTTCACATGCCACCAACTCCACATTCACAGGCAACTTCAGCGCCACAGCCGTTTTCAGATAGCCCTCAAAGCAAAGGCTCTAGACGCAAATATTGGTGTGAGAGCTAATTCAATCAAGGAAACACTGCATGTTGGTGAAGGGCATATTGAAGAAGGATCAGCCGAGTGGTTCTTGTGGGAGAACAACTCCATTTGGCTCACTAACTTCACACACCATCAGGCTTCCAAGCAGCTCTCAAGGAAACTCAGTTTTCACACTCTATGCTTAGTGCCCTATGAGTGCCTAGGACTGAAATGAACCTGGTAGAGCATCCCACACAAACGAATGCTCCACATGCGGGTTTCACATGCCACCAACTCCACATTCACAGGCAACTTCAGCGCCACAGCCGTTTTCAGATAGCCCTCAATGCAAAGGCTCTAGACGCAAATATTGGTGTGAGAGCTAATTCAATCAAGGAAACACTGCATGTTAGTGAAGGGCATATTGAAGAAGGATCAGCCGAGTGGTTCTTGTGGGAGAACAACTCCATTTGGCTCACTAACTTCACACACCATCAGGCTTCCAAGCAGCTCTCAAGGAAACTCAGTTTTCACAATCTATGCTTAGTGCCCTTTGAGTGCATTATCTAGGAATGAACCTGGTAGAGCATCCCACACAAACGAATGCTCCACATGCGGGTTTCACATGCCACCAACTCCACATTCACAGGCAACTTCAGCGCCACAGCAGTTTTCAGATAGCCCTCAAAGCAAAGGCTCTAGACGCAAATATTGGTGTGAGAGCTAATTCAATCAAGGAAACACTGCATGTTGGTGAAGGGCATATTGAAGAAGGATCAGCCGAGTGGTTCTTGTGGGAGAACAACTCCATTTGGCTCACTAACTTCACACACCATCAGGCTTCCAAGCAGCTCTCAAGGAAACTCAGTTTTCACACTCTATGCTTAGTGCCCTTTGAGTGCATTATCTAGGAATGAACCTGGTAGAGCATCCCACACAAACGAATGCTCCACATGCAGGTTTCACATGCCACCAACTCCACATTCACAGGCAACTTCAGCGCCACAGCCGTTTTCAGATAGCCCTCAATGCAAAGGCTCTAGACGCAAATATTGGTGTGAGAGCTAATTCAATCAAGGAAACACTGCATGTTGGTGAAGGGCATATTGAAGAAGGATCAGCCGAGTGGTTCTTGTGGGAGAACAACTCCATTTGGCTCCCTAACTTCACACACCATCAGGCTTCCAAGCAGCTCTCAAGGAAACTCAGTTTTCACACTCTATGCTTAGTGCCCTTTGTGTGCCTAGGACAGAAATGAAGCTTGATCAGCATCCCACACAAACGAATGCTCCACATGCGGGTTTCACATGCCACCAACTCCACATTCACAGGCAACTTCAGCCCCACAGCCGTTTTCAGATAGACGCAAATATTGGTGTGAGAGCTAATTCAATCAAGGAAACACTGCATGTTGGTGAAGGGCATATTGAAGAAGGATCAGCCGAGTGGTTCTTGTGGGAGAACAACTCCATTTGGCTCACTAACGTCACACACCATCAGGCTTCCAAGCAGCTCTCAAGGAAACTCAGTTTTCACACTCTATGCTTAGTGCCCTATGAGTGCCTAGGACTGAAATGAACCTGGTAGAGCATCCCACACAAACGAATGCTCCACATGCGGGTTTCACATGCCACCAACTCCACATTCACAGGCAACTTCAGCGCCACAGCCGTTTTCAGATAGCCCTCAAAGCAAAGGCTCTAGACGCAAATATTGGTGTGGAGCTAATTCAATCAAGGAAACACTGCATGTTGGTGAAGGGCATATTGAAGAAGGATCAGCCGAGTGGTTCTTGTGGGAGAACAACTCCATTTGGCTCACTAACTTCACACACCATCAGGCTTCCAAGCAGCTCTCAAGGAAACTCAGTTTTCACACTCTATGCTTAGTGCCCTTTGAGTGCATTATCTAGGAATGAACCTGGTAGAGCATCCCACACAAACGAATGCTCCACATGCGGGTTTCACATGCCACCAACTCCACATTCACAGGCAACTTCAGCGCCACAGCCGTTTTCAGATAGACGCAAATATTGGTGTGAGAGCTAATTCAATCAAGGAAACACTGCATGTTGGTGAAGGGCATATTGAAGAAGGATCAGCCGAGTGGTTCTTGTGGGAGAACAACTCCATTTGGCTCCCTAACTTCACACACCATCAGGCTTCCAAGCAGCTCTCAAGGAAACTCAGTTTTCACACTCTATGCTTAGTGCCCTTTGAGTGTATTATCTAGGAACGAACATGGTAGAGCATCCCACACAAACGAATGCTGCACATGCGGGTTTCACATGCCACCAACTCCACATTCACAGGCAACTTCAGCGCCACAGCCGTTTTCAGATAGCCCTCAATGCAAAGGCTCTAGACGCAAATATTGGTGTGAGAGCTAATTCAATCAAGGAAACACTGCATGTTGGTGAAGGGCATATTGAAGAAGGATCAGCCGAGTGGTTCTTGTGGGAGAACAACTCCATTTGGCTCCCTAAATTCACACACCATCAGGCTTCCAAGCAGCTCTCAAGGAAACTCAGTTTTCACACTCTATGCTTAGTGCCCTATGAGTGCCTAGGACTGAAATGAACCTGGTAGAGCATCCCACACAAACGAATGCTCCACATGCGGGTTTCACATGCCACCAACTCCACATTCACAGGCAACTTCAGCGCCACAGCCGTTTTCAGATACCCTCAATGCAAAGGCTCTAGACGCAAATATTGGTGTGAGAGCTAATTCAATCAAGGAAACACTGCATGTTAGTGAAGGGCATATTGAAGAAGGATCAGCCGAGTGGTTCTTGTGGGAGAACAACTCCATTTGGCTCACTAACTTCACACACCATCAGGCTTCCAAGCAGCTCTCAAGGAAACTCAGTTTTCACACTCTATGCTTAGTGCCCTTTGAGTGCATTATCTAGGAATGAACCTGGTAGAGCATCCCACACAAACGAATGCTCCACATGCGGGTTTCACATGCCACCAACTCCACATTCACAGGCAACTTCAGCGCCACAGCCGTTTTCAGATAGCCCTCAAAGCAAAGGCTCTAGACGCAAATATTGGTGTGAGAGCTAATTCAATCAAGGAAACACTGCATGTTGGTGAAGGGCATATTGAAGAAGGATCAGCCGAGTGGTTCTTGTGGGAGAACAACTCCATTTGGCTCACTAACTTCACACACCATCAGGCTTCCAAGCAGCTCTCAAGGAAACTCAGTTTTCACACTCTATGCTTAGTGCCCTATGAGTGCCTAGGACTGAAATGAACCTGGTAGAGCATCCCACACAAACGAATGCTCCACATGCGGGTTTCACATGCCACCAACTCCACATTCACAGGCAACTTCAGCGCCACAGCCGTTTTCAGATAGCCCTCAATGCAAAGGCTCTAGACGCAAATATTGGTGTGAGAGCTAATTCAATCAAGGAAACACTGCATGTTAGTGAAGGGCATATTGAAGAAGGATTCAGCCGAGTGGTTCTTGTGGGAGAACAACTCCATTTGGCTCACTAACTTCACACACCATCAGGCTTCCAAGCAGCTCTCAAGGAAACTCAGTTTTCACAATCTATGCTTAGTGCCCTTTGAGTGCATTATCTAGGAATGAACCTGGTAGAGCATCCCACACAAACGAATGCTCCACATGCGGGTTTCACATGCCACCAACTCCACATTCACAGGCAACTTCAGCGCCACAGCAGTTTTCAGATAGCCCTCAAAGCAAAGGCTCTAGACGCAAATATTGGTGTGAGAGCTAATTCAATCAAGGAAACACTGCATGTTGGTGAAGGGCATATTGAAGAAGGATCAGCCGAGTGGTTCTTGTGGGAGAACAACTCCATTTGGCTCACTAACTTCACACACCATCAGGCTTCCAAGCAGCTCTCAAGGAAACTCAGTTTTCACACTCTATGCTTAGTGCCCTTTGAGTGCATTATCTAGGAATGAACCTGGTAGAGCATCCCACACAAACGAATGCTCCACATGCAGGTTTCACATGCCACCAACTCCACATTCACAGGCAACTTCAGCGCCACAGCCGTTTTCAGATAGCCCTCAATGCAAAGGCTCTAGACGCAAATATTGGTGTGAGAGCTAATTCAATCAAGGAAACACTGCATGTTGGTGAAGGGCATATTGAAGAAGGATCAGCCGAGTGGTTCTTGTGGGAGAACAACTCCATTTGGCTCCCTAACTTCTACATATACACACCATCAGGCTTCCAAGCAGCTCTCAAGGAAACTCAGTTTTCACACTCTATGCTTAGTGCCCTTTGTGTGCCTAGGACAGAAATGAAGCTTGATCAGCATCCCACACAAACGAATGCTCCACATGCGGGTTTCACATGCCACCAACTCCACATTCACAGGCAACTTCAGCCCCACAGCCGTTTTCAGATAGACGCAAATATTGGTGTGAGAGCTAATTCAATCAAGGAAACACTGCATGTTGGTGAAGGGCATATTGAAGAAGGATCAGCCGAGTGGTTCTTGTGGGAGAACAACTCCATTTGGCTCACTAACGTCACACACCATCAGGCTTCCAAGCAGCTCTCAAGGAAACTCAGTTTTCACACTCTATGCTTAGTGCCCTTTGTGTGCCTAGGACTGAAATGAAGCTTGATCAGCATCCCACACAAACGAATGCTCCACATGCGGGTTTCACATGCCACCAACTCCACATTCACAGGCAACTTCAGCGCCACAGCCGTTTTCAGATAGCCCTCAATGCAAAGGCTCTAGACGCAAATATTGGTGTGAGAGCTAATTCAATCAAGGAAACACTGCATGTTGGTGAAGGGCATATTGAAGAAGGATCAGCCAAGTAGTTCTTGTGGGAGAACAACTCCATTTGGCTCACTAACTTCACACACCATCAGGCTTCCAAGCAGCTCTCAAGGAAACTCAGTTTTCACACTCTATGCTTAGTGCCCTTTGTGTGCCTAGGACTGAAATGAAGCTTGATCAGCATCCCACACAAACGAATGCTCCACATGCGGGTTTCACATGCCACCAACTCCACATTCACAGGCAACTTCAGCGCCACAGCCGTTTTCAGATAGCCCTCAATGCAAAGGCTCTAGACGCAAATATTGGTGTGAGAGCTAATTCAATCAAGGAAACACTGCATGTTGGTGAAGGCCATATTGAAGAAGGATCAGCCGAGTGGTTCTTGTGGGAGAACAACTCCATTTGGCTCCCTAAATTCACACAGCATCAGGCTTCCAAGCAGCTCTCAAGGAAACTCAGTTTTCACACTCTATGCTTAGTGCCCTGTAAGTGCATAGGACTGAAATTAACCTGGTAGAGCATCCCACACAAACGAATGCTCCACATGCGGGTTTCACATGCCACCAACTCCACATTCACAGGCAACTTCAGCGCCACAGCCGTTTTCAGATAGCCCTCAATGCAAAGGCTCTAGACGCAAATATTGGTGTGAGAGCTAATTCAATCAAGGAAACACTGCATGTTAGTGAAGGGCATATTGAAGAAGGATCAGCCGAGTGGTTCTTGTGGGAGAACAACTCCATTTGGCTCACTAACTTCACACACCATCAGGCTTCTAAGCAGCTCTCAAGGAAACTCAGTTTTCACACTCTATGCTTAGTGCCCTTTGAGTGCATTATCTAGGAATGAACCTGGTAGAGCATCCCACACAAACGAATGCTCCACATGCGGGATTCACATGCCACCAACTCCACATTCACAGGCAACTTCAGCGCCACAGCCGTTTTCAGATAGCCCTCAAAGCAAAGGCTCTAGACGCAAATATTGGTGTGAGAGCTAATTCAATCAAGGAAACACTGCATGTTGGTGAAGCGCATATTGAAGAAGGATCAGCCGAGTGGTTCTTGTGGGAGAACAACTCCATTTGGCTCACTAACTTCACACACCATCAGGCTTCCAAGCAGCTCTCAAGGAAACTCAGTTTTCACACTCTATGCTTAGTGCCCTTTGAGTGCATTATCTAGGAATGAACCTGGTAGAGCATCCCACACAAACGAATGCTCCACATGCGGGTTTCACATGCCACCAACTCCACATTCACAGGCAACTTCAGCGCCACAGCCGTTTTCAGATAGCCCTCAATGCAAAGGCTCTAGACGCAAATATTGGTGTGAGAGCTAATTCAATCAAGGAAACACTGCATGTTGGTGAAGGGCATATTGAAGAAGGATCAGCCGAGTGGTTCTTGTGGGAGAACAACTCCATTTGGCTCACTAACTTCACACACCATCAGGCTTCCAAGCAGCTCTCAAGGAAACTCAGTTTTCACAATCTATGCTTAGTGCCCTTTGAGTGCATTATCTAGGAATGAACCTGGTAGAGCATCCCACACAAACGAATGCTCCACATGCGGGTTTCACATGCCACCAACTCCACATTCACAGGCAACTTCAGCGCCACAGCCGTTTTCAGATAGGTCTCAATGCAAAGGCTCTAGACGCAAATATTGGTGTGAGAGCTAATTCAATCAAGGAAACACTGCATGTTGGTGAAGGGCATATTGAAGAAGGATCAGCCGAGTGGTTCTTGTGGGAGAACAACTCCATTTGGCTCACTAACTTCACACACCATCAGGCTTCCAAGCAGCTCTCAAGGAAACTCAGTTTTCACACTCTATGCTTAGTGCCCTTTGAGTGCATTATCTAGGAATGAACCTGGTAGAGCATCCCACACAAACGAATGCTCCACATGCGGGTTTCACATGCCACCAACTCCACATTCACAGGCAACTTCAGCGCCACAGCCATTTTCAGATAGCCCTCAATGCAAAGGCTCTAGACGCAAATATTGGTGTGAGAGCTAATTCAATCAAGGAAACACTGCATGTTAGTGAAGGGCATATTGAAGAAGGATCGGCCGAGTGGTTCTTGTGGGAGAACAACTCCATTTGGCTCAATAACTTCACACACCATCAGGCTTCCAAGCAGCTCTCAAGGAAACTCAGTTTTCACACTCTATGCTTAGTGCCCTTTGAGTGCATTATCTAGGAATGAACCTGGTAGAGCATCCCACACAAACGAATGCTCCACATGCGGGTTTCACATGCCACCAACTCCACATTCACAGGCAACTTCAGCGCCACAGCCGTTTTCAGATAGCCCTCAATGCAAAGGCTCTAGACGCAAATATTGGTGTGAGAGCTAATTCAATCAAGGAAACACTGCATGTTGGTGAAGGGCATATTGAAGAAGGATCAGCCGAGTGGTTCTTGTGGGAGAACAACTCCATTTGGCTCACTAACTTCACACACCATCAGGCTTCCAAGCAGCTCTCAAGGAAACTCAGTTTTCACACTCTATGCTTAGTGCCCTTTGAGTGCATTATCTAGGAATGAACCTGGTAGAGCATCCCACACAAACGAATGCTCCACATGCGGGTTTCACATGCCACCAACTCCACATTCACAGGCAACTTCAGCGCCACAGCCGTTTTCAGATAGCCCTCAATGCAAAGGCTCTAGACGCAAATATTGGTGTGAGAGCTAATTCAATCAAGGAAACACTGCATGTTGGTGAAGGGCATATTGAAGAAGGATCAGCCGAGTGGTTCTTGTGGGAGAACAACTCCATTTGGCTCACTAACTTCACACACCATCAGGCTTCCAAGCAGCTCTCAAGGAAACTCAGTTTTCACACTCTATGCTTAGTGCCCTTTGAGTGCATTATCTAGGAATGAACCTGGTAGAGCATCCCACACAAACGAATGCTCCACATGCGGGTTTCACATGCCACCAACTCCACATTGACAGGCAACTTCAGCGCCACAGCCGTTTTCAGATAGCCCTCAATGCAAAGGCTCTAGATGCAAGTATTGGTGTGAGAGCTAATTCAATCAAGGAAACACTGCATGTTGGTGAAGGGCATATTGAAGAAGGATCAGCCGAGTGGTTCTTGTGGGAGAACAACTCCATTTGGCTCACTAACTTCACACACCATCAGGCTTCCAAGCAGCTCTCAAGGAAACTCAGTTTTCACACTCTATGTTTAGTGCCCTTTGTATGGCTAGGACTGAAATGAACGTGGTAGAGCATCCCACACAAACGAATGCTCCACATGCGGGTTTCACATGCCACCAACTCCACATTCACAGGCAACTTCAGCGCCACAGCCGTTTTCAGATAGACGCAAATATTGGTGTGAGAGCTAATTCAATCAAGGAAACACTGCATGTTGGTGAAGGGCATATTGAAGAAGGATCAGCCGAGTGGTTCTTGTGGGAGAACAACTCCATTTGGCTCACTAACTTCACACACCATCAGGCTTCCAAGCAGCTCTCAAGGAAACTCAGTTTTCACACTCTATGTTTAGTGCCCTTTGTATGGCTAGGACTGAAATGAACCTGGTAGAGCATCCCACACAAACGAATGCTTCACATGCGGGTTTCACATGCCACCAACTCCACATTGACAGGCAACTTCAGTGCCACAGCCGTTTTCAGATAGCCCTCAATGCAAAGGCTCTAGACGCAAATATTGGTGTGAGAGCTAATTCAATCAAGGAAACACTGCATGTTGGTGAAGGGCATATTGAAGAAGGATCAGCCGAGTAGTTCTTGTGGGAGAACAACTCCATTTGGCTCACTAACTTCACACACCATCAGGCTTCCAAGCAGCTCTCAAGGAAACTCAGTTTTCACACTCTATGCTTAGTGCCCTTTGTGTGACTATGACTGAAATGAAGCTTGATCAGCATCCCACACAAACGAATGCTCCACATGCGGGTTTCACATGCCACCAACTCCACATTCACAGGCAACTTCAGCGCCACAGCCATTTTCAGATAGCCCTCAATGCAAAGGCTCTAGACGCAAATATTGGTGTGAGAGCTAATTCAATCAAGGAAACACTGCATGTTGGTGAAGGGCATATTGAAGAAGGATCAGCCGAGTGGTTCTTGTGGGAGAACAACTCCATTTGGCTCCCTAAATTCACACACCATCAGGCTTCCAAGCAGCTCTCAAGGAAACTCAGTTTTCACACTCTATGCTTAGTGCCCTATGAGTGCCTAGGACTGAAATGAACCTGGTAGAGCATCCCACACAAACGAATGCTCCACATGCGGGTTTCACATGCCACCAACTCCACATTCACAGGCAACTTCAGCGCCACAGCCGTTTTCAGATAGCCCTCAAAGCAAAGGCTCTAGAGGCAAATATTGGTGTGGAGCTAATTCAATCAAGGAAACACTGCATGTTGGTGAAGGGCATATTGAAGAAGGATCAGCCGAGTGGTTCTTGTGGGAGAACAACTCCATTTGGCTCACTAACTTCACACACCATCAGGCTTCCAAGCAGCTCTCAAGGAAACTCAGTTTTCACACTCTATGCTTAGTGCCCTTTGAGTGCATTATCTAGGAATGAACCTGGTAGAGCATCCCACACAAACGAATGCTCCACATGCGGGTTTCACATGCCACCAACTCCACATTCACAGGCAACTTCAGCGCCACAGCCGTTTTCAGATAGACGCAAATATTGGTGTGAGAGCTAATTCAATCAAGGAAACACTGCATGTTGGTGAAGGGCATATTGAAGAAGGATCAGCCGAGTGGTTCTTGTGGGAGAACAACTCCATTTGGCTCCCTAACTTCACACACCATCAGGCTTCCAAGCAGCTCTCAAGGAAACTCAGTTTTCACACTCTATGCTTAGTGCCCTTTGAGTGTATTATCTAGGAACGAACATGGTAGAGCATCCCACACAAACGAATGCTGCACATGCGGGTTTCACATGCCACCAACTCCACATTCACAGGCAACTTCAGCGCCACAGCCGTTTTCAGATAGCCCTCAATGCAAAGGCTCTAGACGCAAATATTGGTGTGAGAGCTAATTCAATCAAGGAAACACTGCATGTTGGTGAAGGGCATATTGAAGAAGGATCAGCCGAGTGGTTCTTGTGGGAGAACAACTCCATTTGGCTCCCTAAATTCACACACCATCAGGCTTCCAAGCAGCTCTCAAGGAAACTCAGTTTTCACACTCTATGCTTAGTGCCCTATGAGTGCCTAGGACTGAAATGAACCTGGTAGAGCATCCCACACAAACGAATGCTCCACATGCGGGTTTCACATGCCACCAACTCCACATTCACAGGCAACTTCAGCGCCACAGCCGTTTTCAGATACCCTCAATGCAAAGGCTCTAGACGCAAATATTGGTGTGAGAGCTAATTCAATCAAGGAAACACTGCATGTTAGTGAAGGGCATATTGAAGAAGGATCAGCCGAGTGGTTCTTGTGGGAGAACAACTCCATTTGGCTCACTAACTTCACACACCATCAGGCTTCCAAGCAGCTCTCAAGGAAACTCAGTTTTCACACTCTATGCTTAGTGCCCTTTGAGTGCATTATCTAGGAATGAACCTGGTAGAGCATCCCACACAAACGAATGCTCCACATGCGGGTTTCACATGCCACCAACTCCACATTCACAGGCAACTTCAGCGCCACAGCCGTTTTCAGATAGCCCTCAATGCAAAGGCTCTAGACGCAAATATTGGTGTGAGAGCTAATTCAATCAAGGAAACACTGCATGTTGGTGAAGGGCATATTGAAGAAGGATCAGCCGAGTGGTTCTTGTGGGAGAACAACTCCATTTGGCTCACTAACTTCACACACCATCAGGCTTCCAAGCAGCTCTCAAGGAAACTCAGTTTTCACACTCTATGCTTAGTGCCCTATGAGTGCCTAGGACTGAAATGAACCTGGTAGAGCATCCCACACAAACGAATGCTCCACATGCGGGTTTCACATGCCACCAACTCCACATTCACAGGCAACTTCAGCGCCACAGCCGTTTTCAGATAGCCCTCAATGCAAAGGCTCTAGACGCAAATATTGGTGTGAGAGCTAATTCAATCAAGGAAACACTGCATGTTAGTGAAGGGCATATTGAAGAAGGATCAGCCGAGTGGTTCTTGTGGGAGAACAACTCCATTTGGCTCACTAACTTCACACACCATCAGGCTTCCAAGCAGCTCTCAAGGAAACTCAGTTTTCACAATCTATGCTTAGTGCCCTTTGAGTGCATTATCTAGGAATGAACCTGGTAGAGCATCCCACACAAACGAATGCTCCACATGCGGGTTTCACATGCCACCAACTCCACATTCACAGGCAACTTCAGCGCCACAGCAGTTTTCAGATAGCCCTCAAAGCAAAGGCTCTAGACGCAAATATTGGTGTGAGAGCTAATTCAATCAAGGAAACACTGCATGTTGGTGAAGGGCATATTGAAGAAGGATCAGCCGAGTGGTTCTTGTGGGAGAACAACTCCATTTGGCTCCCTAACTTCACACACCATCAGGCTTCCAAGCAGCTCTCAAGGAAACTCAGTTTTCACACTCTATGCTTAGTGCCCTTTGTGTGCCTAGGACAGAAATGAAGCTTGATCAGCATCCCACACAAACGAATGCTCCACATGCGGGTTTCACATGCCACCAACTCCACATTCACAGGCAACTTCAGCCCCACAGCCGTTTTCAGATAGACGCAAATATTGGTGTGAGAGCTAATTCAATCAAGGAAACACTGCATGTTGGTGAAGGGCATATTGAAGAAGGATCAGCCGAGTGGTTCTTGTGGGAGAACAACTCCATTTGGCTCACTAACGTCACACACCATCAGGCTTCCAAGCAGCTCTCAAGGAAACTCAGTTTTCACACTCTATGCTTAGTGCCCTTTGTGTGCCTAGGACTGAAATGAAGCTTGATCAGCATCCCACACAAACGAATGCTCCACATGCGGGTTTCACATGCCACCAACTCCACATTCACAGGCAACTTCAGCGCCACAGCCGTTTTCAGATAGCCCTCAATGCAAAGGCTCTAGACGCAAATATTGGTGTGAGAGCTAATTCAATCAAGGAAACACTGCATGTTGGTGAAGGGCATATTGAAGAAGGATCAGCCAAGTAGTTCTTGTGGGAGAACAACTCCATTTGGCTCACTAACTTCACACACCATCAGGCTTCCAAGCAGCTCTCAAGGAAACTCAGTTTTCACACTCTATGCTTAGTGCCCTTTGTGTGCCTAGGACTGAAATGAAGCTTGATCAGCATCCCACACAAACGAATGCTCCACATGCGGGTTTCACATGCCACCAACTCCACATTCACAGGCAACTTCAGCGCCACAGCCGTTTTCAGATAGCCCTCAATGCAAAGGCTCTAGACGCAAATATTGGTGTGAGAGCTAATTCAATCAAGGAAACACTGCATGTTGGTGAAGGCCATATTGAAGAAGGATCAGCCGAGTGGTTCTTGTGGGAGAACAACTCCATTTGGCTCCCTAAATTCACACAGCATCAGGCTTCCAAGCAGCTCTCAAGGAAACTCAGTTTTCACACTCTATGCTTAGTGCCCTGTAAGTGCATAGGACTGAAATTAACCTGGTAGAGCATCCCACACAAACGAATGCTCCACATGCGGGTTTCACATGCCACCAACTCCACATTCACAGGCAACTTCAGCGCCACAGCCGTTTTCAGATAGCCCTCAATGCAAAGGCTCTAGACGCAAATATTGGTGTGAGAGCTAATTCAATCAAGGAAACACTGCATGTTAGTGAAGGGCATATTGAAGAAGGATCAGCCGAGTGGTTCTTGTGGGAGAACAACTCCATTTGGCTCACTAACTTCACACACCATCAGGCTTCCAAGCAGCTCTCAAGGAAACTCAGTTTTCACACTCTATGCTTAGTGCCCTTTGAGTGCATTATCTAGGAATGAACCTGGTAGAGCATCCCACACAAACGAATGCTCCACATGCGGGTTTCACATGCCACCAACTCCACATTCACAGGCAACTTCAGCGCCACAGCCGTTTTCTGATAGCCCTCAAAGCAAAGGCTCTAGACGCAAATATTGGTGTGAGAGCTAATTCAATCAAGGAAACACTGCATGTTGGTGAAGGGCATATTGAAGAAGGATCAGCCGAGTGGTTCTTGTGGGAGAACAACTCCATTTGGCTCACTAACTTCACACACCATCAGGCTTCCAAGCAACTCTCAAGGAAACTCAGTTTTCACACTCTATGCTTAGTGCCCTTTGAGTGCATTATCTAGGAATGAACCTGGTAGAGCATCCCACACAAACGAATGCTCCACATGCGGGTTTCACATGCCACCAACTCCACATTCACAGGCAACTTCAGCGCCACAGCCGTTTTCAGATAGCCCTCAATGCAAAGGCTCTAGACGCAAATATTGGTGTGAGAGCTAATTCAATCAAGGAAACACTGCATGTTGGTGAAGGGCATATTGAAGAAGGATCAGCCGAGTGGTTCTTGTGGGAGAACAACTCCATTTGGCTCACTAACTTCACACACCATCAGGCTTCCAAGCAGCTCTCAAGGAAACTCAGTTTTCACAATCTATGCTTAGTGCCCTTTGAGTGCATTATCTAGGAATGAACCTGGTAGAGCATCCCACACAAACGAATGCTCCACATGCGGGTTTCACATGCCACCAACTCCACATTCACAGGCAACTTCAGCGCCACAGCCGTTTTCAGATAGGCCTCAATGCAAAGGCTCTAGACGCAAATATTGGTGTGAGAGCTAATTCAATCAAGGAAACACTGCATGTTGGTGAAGGGCATATTGAAGAAGGATCAGCCGAGTGGTTCTTGTGGGAGAACAACTCCATTTGGCTCACTAACTTCACACACCATCAGGCTTCCAAGCAGCTCTCAAGGAAACTCAGTTTTCACACTCTATGCTTAGTGCCCTTTGAGTGCATTATCTAGGAATGAACCTGGTAGAGTATCCCACACAAACGAATGCTCCACATGCGGGTTTCACATGCCACCAACTCCACATTCACAGGCAACTTCAGCGCCACAGCCGTTTTCAGATAGCCCTCAATGCAAAGGCTCTAGACGCAAATATTGGTGTGAGAGCTAATTCAATCAAGGAAACACTGCATGTTAGTGAAGGGCATATTGAAGAAGGATCGGCCGAGTGGTTCTTGTGGGAGAACAACTCCATTTGGCTCAATAACTTCACACACCATCAGGCTTCCAAGCAGCTCTCAAGGAAACTCAGTTTTCACACTCTATGCTTAGTGCCCTTTGAGTGCATTATCTAGGAATGAACCTGGTAGAGCATCCCACACAAACGAATGCTCCACATGCGGGTTTCACATGCCACCAACTCCACATTCACAGGCAACTTCAGCGCCACAGCCGTTTTCAGATAGCCCTCAATGCAAAGGCTCTAGACGCAAATATTGGTGTGAGAGCTAATTCAATCAAGGAAACACTGCATGTTGGTGAATGGCATATTGAAGAAGGATCAGCCGAGTGGTTCTTGTGGGAGAACAACTCCATTTGGCTCACTAACTTCACACACCATCAGGCTTCCAAGCAGCTCTCAAGGAAACTCAGTTTTCACACTCTATGCTTAGTGCCCTTTGAGTGCATTATCTAGGAATGAACCTGGTAGAGCATCCCACACAAACGAATGCTCCACATGCGGGTTTCACATGCCACCAACTCCACATTCACAGGCAACTTCAGCGCCACAGCCGTTTTCAGATAGCCCTCAATGCAAAGGCTCTAGACGCAAATATTGGTGTGAGAGCTAATTCAATCAAGGAAACACTGCATGTTGGTGAAGGGCATATTGAAGAAGGATCAGCCGAGTGGTTCTTGTGGGAGAACAACTCCATTTGGCTCACTAACTTCACACACCATCAGGCTTCCAAGCAGCTCTCAAGGAAACTCAGTTTTCACAATCTATGCTTAGTGCCCTTTGTGTGCCTAGGACTGAAATGAAACTTGATCAGCATCCCACACAAACGAATGCTCCACATGCGGGTTTCACATGCCACCAACTCCACATTCACAGGCAACTTCAGCGCCACAGCCGTTTTCAGATAGCCCTCAATGCAAAGGCTCTAGACGCAAATATTGGTGTGAGAGCTAATTCAATCAAGGAAACACTGCATGTTGGTGAAGGGCATATTGAAGAAGGATCAGCCGAGTGGTTCTTGTGGGAGAACAACTCCATTTGGCTCCCTAAATTCACACACCATCAGGCTTCCAAGCAGCTCTCAAGGAAACTCAGTTTTCACACTCTATGCTTAGTGCCCTATAAGTGCCTAGGACTGAAATTAACCTGGTAGAGCATCCCACACAAACGAATGCTCCACATGCGGGTTTCACATGCCACCAACTCCACATTCACAGGCAACTTCAGCGCCACAGCCGTTTTCAGATAGCCCTCAATGCAAAGGCTCTAGACGCAAATATTGGTGTGAGAGCTAATTCAATCAAGGAAACACTGCATGTTAGTGAAGGGCATATTGAAGAAGGATCAGCCGAGTGGTTCTTGTGGGAGAACAACTCCATTTGGCTCAATAACTTCACACACCATCAGGCTTCCAAGCAGCTCTCAAGGAAACTCAGTTTTCACACTCTATGCTTAGTGCCCTTTGAGTGCATTATCTAGGAATGAACCTGGTAGAGCATCCCACACAAACGAATGCTCCACATGCGGGTTTCACATGCCACCAACTCCACATTCACAGGCAACTTCAGCGCCACAGCCGTTTTCAGATAGCCCTCAATGCAAAGGCTCTAGACGCAAATATTGGTGTGAGAGCTAATTCAATCAAGGAAACACTGCATGTTGGTGAAGGGCATATTGAAGAAGGATCAGCCGAGTGGTTCTTGTGGGAGAACAACTCCATTTGGCTCCCTAACTTCACACACCATCAGGCTTCCAAGCAGCTCTCAAGGAAACTCAGTTTTCACACTCTATGCTTAGTGCCCTTTGTATGGCTAGGACTGAAATGAACCTGGTAGAGCATCCCACACAAACGAATGCTCCACATGCGGGTTTCACATGCCACCAACTCCACATTCACAGGCAACTTCAGCGCCACAGCCGTTTTCAGATAGCCCTCAAAGCAAAGGCTCTAGACGCAAATATTGGTGTGAGAGCTAATTCAATCAAGGAAACACTGCATGTTGGTGAAGGGCATATTGAAGAAGGATCAGCCGAGTGGTTCTTGTGGGAGAACAACTCCATTTGGCTCACTAACTTCACACACCATCAGGCTTCCAAGCAGCTCTCAAGGAAACTCAGTTTTCACACTCTATGCTTAGTGCCCTTTGAGTGCATTATCTAGGAATGAACCTGGTAGAGCATCCCACACAAACGAATGCTCCACATGCGGTTTTCACATGCCACCAACTCCACATTCACAGGCAACTTCAGCGCCACAGCCGTTTTCAGATAGCCCTCAATGCAAAGGCTCTAGACGCAAATATTGGTGTGAGAGCTAATTCAATCAAGGAAACACTGCATGTTGGTGAAGGGCATATTGAAGAAGGATCAGCCGAGTGGTTCTTGTGGGAGAACAACTCCATTTGGCTCACTAACTTCACACACCATCAGGCTTCCAAGCAGCTCTCAAGGAAACTCAGTTTTCACACTCTATGCTTAGTGCCCTTTGAGTGCATTATCTAGGAATGAACCTGGTAGAGCATCCCACACAAACGAATGCTCCACATGCGGGTTTCACATGCCACCAACTCCACATTCACAGGCAACTTCAGCGCCACAGCCGTTTTCAGATAGCCCTCAAAGCAAAGGCTCTAGACGCAAATATTGGTGTGAGAGCTAATTCAATCAAGGAAACACTGCATGTTAGTGAAGGGCATATTGAAGAAGGATCGGCCGAGTGGTTCTTGTGGGAGAACAACTCCATTTGGCTCAATAACTTCACACACCATCAGGCTTCCAAGCAGCTCTCAAGGAAACTCAGTTTTCACACTCTATGCTTAGTGCCCTTTGAGTGCATTATCTAGGAATGAACCTGGTAGAGCATCCCACACAAACGAATGCTCCACATGCGGGTTTCACATGCCACCAACTCCACATTCACAGGCAACTTCAGCGCCACAGCCGTTTTCAGATAGCCCTCAATGCAAAAGCTCTAGACGCAAATATTGGTGTGAGAGCTAATTCAATCAAGGAAACACTGCATGTTGGTGAAGGGCATATTGAAGAAGGATCAGCCGAGTGGTTCTTGTGGGAGAACAACTCCATTTGGCTCACTAACTTCACACACCATCAGGCTTCCAAGCAGCTCTCAAGGAAACTCAGTTTTCACACTCTATGCTTAGTGCCCTTTGAGTGCATTATCTAGGAATGAACCTGGTAGAGCATCCCACACAAACGAATGCTCCACATGCGGGTTTCACATGCCACCAACTCCACATTCACAGGCAACTTCAGCGCCACAGCCGTTTTCAGATAGCCCTCAATGCAAAGGCTCTAGACGCAAATATTGGTGTGAGAGCTAATTCAATAAAGGAAACACTGCATGTTGGTGAAGGGCATATTGAAGAAGGATCAGCCGAGTGGTTCTTGTGGGAGAACAACTCCATTTGGCTCCTTAACTTCACACACCATCAGGCTTCCAAGCAGCTCTCAAGGAAACTCAGTTTTCACACTCTATGCTTAGTGCCCTTTGTATGGCTAGGACTGAAATGAACCTGGTAGAGCATCCCACACAAACGAATGCTCCACATGCGGGTTTCACATGCCACCAACTCCACATTCACAGGCAACTTCAGCGCCACAGCCGTTTTCAGATAGCCCTCAAAGCAAAGGCTCTAGACGCAAATATTGGTGTGAGAGCTAATTCAATCAAGGAAACACTGCATGTTGGTGAAGGGCATATTGAAGAAGGATCAGCCGAGTGGTTCTTGTGGGAGAACAACTCCATTTGGCTCACTAACTTCACACACCATCAGGCTTCCAAGCAGCTCTCAAGGAAACTCAGTTTTCACACTCTATGCTTAGTGCCCTTTGAGTGCATTATCTCGGAATGAACCTGGTAGAGCATCCCACACAAACGAATGCTCCACATGCGGGTTTCACATGCCACCAACTCCACATTCACAGGCAACTTCAGCGCCACAGCCGTTTTCAGATAGCCCTCAATGCAAAGGCTCTAGACGCAAATATTGGTGTGAGAGCTAATTCAATCAAGGAAACACTGCATGTTGGTGAAGGGCATATTGAAGAAGGATCAGCCGAGTGGTTCTTGTGGGAGAACAACTCCATTTGGCTCACTAACTTCACACACCATCAGGCTTCCAAGCAGCTCTCAAGGAAACTCAGTTTTCACACTCTATGCTTAGTGCCCTATGAGTGCCTAGGACTGAAATGAACCTGGTAGAGCATCCCACACAAACGAATGCTCCACATGCGGGTTTCACATGCCACCAACTCCACATTCACAGGCAACTTCAGCGCCACAGCCGTTTTCAGATAGCCCTCAATGAAAAGGCTCTAGACGCAAATATTGGTGTGAGAGCTAATTCAATCAAGGAAACACTGCATGTTAGTGAAGGGCATATTGAAGAAGGATCAGCCGAGTGGTTCTTGTGGGAGAACAACTCCATTTTGCTCACTAACTTCACACACCATCAGGCTTCCACGCAGCTCTCAAGGAAACTCAGTTTTCACAATCTATGCTTAGTGCCCTTTGAGTGCATTATCTAGGAATGAACCTGGTAGAGCATCCCACACAAACGAATGCTCCACATGCGGGTTTCACATGCCACCAACTCCACATTCACAGGCAACTTCAGCGCCACAGCCGTTTTCAGATAGCCCTCAATGCAAAGGCTCTAGACGCAAATATTGGTGTGAGAGCTAATTCAATCAAGGAAACACTGCATGTTGGTGAAGGGCATATTGAAGAAGGATCAGCCGAGTGGTTCTTGTGGGAGAACAACTCCATTTGGCTCACTAACTTCACACACCATCAGGCTTCCAAGCAGCTCTCAAGGAAACTCAGTTTTCACACTCTATGCTTAGTGCCCTTTGAGTGCATTATCTAGGAATGAACCTGGTAGAGCATCCCACACAAACGAATGCTCCACATGCGGGTTTCACATGCCACCAACTCCACATTCACAGGCAACTTCAGCGCCACAGCCGTTTTCAGATAGCCCTCAATGCAAAGGCTCTAGACGCAAATATTGGTGTGAGAGCTAATTCAATCAAGGAAACACTGCATGTTGGTGAAGGGCATATTGAAGAAGGATCAACCGAGTGGTTCTTGTGGGAGAACAACTCCATTTGGCTCACTAACTTCACACACCATCAGGCTTCCAAGCAGCTCTCAAGGAAACTCAGTTTTCACACTCTATGCTTAGTGCCCTTTGAGTGCATTATCTAGGAATGAACCTGGTAGAGCATCCCACACAAACGAATGCTCCACATGCGGGTTTCACATGCCACCAACTCCACATTCACAGGCAACTTCAGCGCCACAGCCGTTTTCAGATAGCCCTCAATGCAAAGGCTCTAGACGCAAATATTGGTGTGAGAGCTAATTCAATCAAGGAAACACTGCATGTTGGTGAAGGGCATATTGAAGAAGGATCAGCCGAGTGGTTCTTGTGGGAGAACAACTCCATTTGGCTCACTAACTTCACACACCATCAGGCTTCCAAGCAGCTCTCAAGGAAACTCAGTTTTCACACTCTATGCTTAGTGCCCTTTGTATGGCTAGGACTGAAATGAACCTGGTAGAGCATCCCACACAAACGAATGCTCCACATGCGGGTTTCACATGCCACCAACTCCACATTCACAGGCAACTTCAGCGCCACAGCCGTTTTCAGATAGCCCTCAAAGCAAAGGCTCTAGACGCAAATATTGGTGTGAGAGCTAATTCAATCAAGGAAACACTGCATGTTGGTGAAGGGCATATTGAAGAAGGATCAGCCGAGTGGTTCTTGTGGGAGAACAACTCCATTTGGCTCACTAACTTCACACACCATCAGGCTTCCAAGCAGCTCTCAAGGAAACTCAGTTTTCACACTCTATGCTTAGTGCCCTTTGAGTGCATTATCTAGGAATGAAGCTGGTAGAGCATCCCACACAAACGAATGCTCCACATGCGGGTTTCACATGCCACCAACTCCACATTCACAGGCAACTTCAGCGCCACAGCCGTTTTCAGATACCCCTCAATGCAAAGGCTCTAGACGCAAATATTGGTGTGAGAGCTAATTCAATCAAGGAAACACTGCATGTTGGTGAAGGGCATATTGAAGAAGGATCAGCCAAGTAGTTCTTGTGGGAGAACAACTCCATTTGGCTCACTAACTTCACACACCATCAGGCTTCCAAGCAGCTCTCAAGGAAACTCAGTTTTCACACTCTATGCTTAGTGCCCTTTGTGTGCCTAGGACTGAAATGAAGCTTGATCAGCATCCCACACAAACGAATGCTCCACATGCTGGTTTCACATGCCACCAACTCCACATTCACAGGCAACTTCAGCGCCACAGCCGTTTTCAGATAGCCCTCAAAGCAAAGGCTCTAGACGCAAATATTGGTGTGAGAGCTAATTCAATCAAGGAAACACTGCATGTTGGTGAAGGCCATATTGAAGAAGGATCAGCCGAGTGGTTCTTGTGGGAGAACAACTCCATTTGGCTCCCTAAATTCACACACCATCAGGCTTCCAAGCAGCTCTCAAGGAAACTCAGTTTTCACACTCTATGCTTAGTGCCCTATAAGTGCATAGGACTGAAATTAACCTGGTAGAGCATCCCACACAAACGAATGCTCCACATGCGGGTTTCACATGCCACCAACTCCACATTCACAGGCAACTTCAGCGCCACAGCCGTTTTCAGATAGCCCTCAATGCAAAGGCTCTAGACGCAAATATTGGTGTGAGAGCTAATTCAATCAAGGAAACACTGCATGTTAGTGAAGGGCATATTGAAGAAGGATCAGCCGAGTGGTTCTTGTGGGAGAACAACTCCATTTGGCTCACTAACTTCACACACCATCAGGCTTCCAAGCAGCTCTCAAGGAAACTCAGTTTTCACACTCTATGCTTAGTGCCCTTTGAGTGCATTATCTAGGAATGAACCTGGTAGAGCATCCCACACAAACGAATGCTCCACATGCGGGTTTCACATGCCACCAACTCCACATTCACAGGCAACTTCAGCGCCACAGCCGTTTTCAGATAGCCCTCAAAGCAAAGGCTCTAGACGCAAATATTGGTGTGAGAGCTAATTCAATCAAGGAAACACTGCATGTTGGTGAAGGGCATATTGAAGAAGGATCAGCCGAGTGGTTCTTGTGGGAGAACAACTCCATTTGGCTCACTAACTTCACACACCATCAGGCTTCCAAGCAGCTCTCAAGGAAACTCAGTTTTCACACTCTATGCTTAGTGCCCTTTGAGTGCATTATCTAGGAATGAACCTGGTAGAGCATCCCACACAAACGAATGCTCCACATGCGGGTTTCACATGCCACCAACTCCACATTCACAGGCAACTTCAGCGCCACAGCCGTTTTCAGATAGCCCTCAATGCAAAGGCTCTAGACGCAAATATTGGTGTGAGAGCTAATTCAATCAAGGAAACACTGCATGTTAGTGAAGGGCATATTGAAGAAGGATCGGCCGAGTGGTTCTTGTGGGAGAACAACTCCATTTGGCTCAATAACTTCACACACCATCAGGCTTCCAAGCAGCTCTCAAGGAAACTCAGTTTTCACACTCTATGCTTAGTGCCCTTTGAGTGCATTATCTAGGAATGAACCTGGTAGAGCATCCCACACAAACGAATGCTCCACATGCGGGTTTCACATGCCACCAACTCCACATTCACAGGCAACTTCAGCGCCACAGCCGTTTTCAGATAGCCCTCAATGCAAAGGCTCTAGACGCAAATATTGGTGTGAGAGCTAATTCAATCAAGGAAACACTGCATGTTGGTGAAGGGCATATTGAAGAAGGATCAGCCGAGTGGTTCTTGTGGGAGAACAACTCCATTTGGCTCACTAACTTCACACACCATCAGGCTTCCAAGCAGCTCTCAAGGAAACTCAGTTTTCACACTCTATGCTTAGTGCCCTTTGTATGGCTAGGACTGAAATGAACCTGGTAGAGCATCCCACACAAACGAATGCTCCACATGCGGGTTTCACATGCCACCAACTCCACATTCACAGGCAACTTCAACGCCACAGCCGTTTTCAGATAGCCCTCAAAGCAAAGGCTCTAGACGCAAATATTGGTGTGAGAGCTAATTCAATCAAGGAAACACTGCATGTTGGTGAAGGGCATATTGAAGAAGGATCAGCCGAGTGGTTCTTGTGGGAGAACAACTCCATTTGGCTCACTAACTTCACACACCATCAGGCTTCCAAGCAGCTCTCAAGGAAACTCAGTTTTCACACTCTATGCTTAGTGCCCTTTGAGTGCATTATCTAGGAATGAACCTGGTAGAGCATCCCACACAAACGAATGCTCCACATGCGGGTTTCACATGCCACCAACTCCACATTCACAGGCAACTTCAGCGCCACAGCCGTTTTCAGATAGCCCTCAATGCAAAGGCTCTAGACGCAAATATTGGTGTGAGAGCTAATTCAATCAAGGAAACACTGCATGTTGGTGAAGGGCATATTGAAGAAGGATCAGCCGAGTGGTTCTTGTGGGAGAACAACTCCATTTGGCTCACTAACTTCACACACCATCAGGCTTCCAAGTAGCTCTCAAGGAAACTCAGTTTTCACACTCTATGCTTAGTGCCCTATGAGTGCCTAGGACTGAAATGAACCTGGTAGAGCATCCCACACAAACGAATGCTCCACATGCGGGTTTCACATGCCACCAACTCCACATTCACAGGCAACTTCAGCGCCACAGCCGTTTTCAGATAGCCCTCAATGAAAAGGCTCTAGACGCAAATATTGGTGTGAGAGCTAATTCAATCAAGGAAACACTGCATGTTAGTGAAGGGCATATTGAAGAAGGATCAGCCGAGTGGTTCTTGTGGGAGAACAACTCCATTTTGCTCACTAACTTCACACACCATCAGGCTTCCACGCAGCTCTCAAGGAAACTCAGTTTTCACAATCTATGCTTAGTGCCCTTTGAGTGCATTATCTAGGAATGAACCTGGTAGAGCATCCCACACAAACGAATGCTCCACATGCGGGTTTCACATGCCACCAACTCCACATTCACAGGCAACTTCAGCGCCACAGCCGTTTTCAGATAGCCCTCAATGCAAAGGCTCTAGACGCAAATATTGGTGTGAGAGCTAATTCAATCAAGGAAACACTGCATGTTGGTGAAGGGCATATTGAAGAAGGATCAGCCGAGTGGTTCTTGTGGGAGAACAACTCCATTTGGCTCACTAACTTCACACACCATCAGGCTTCCAAGCAGCTCTCAAGGAAACTCAGTTTTCACACTCTATGCTTAGTGCCCTTTGAGTGCATTATCTAGGAATGAACCTGGTAGAGCATCCCACACAAACGAATGCTCCACATGCGGGTTTCACATGCCACCAACTCCACATTCACAGGCAACTTCAGCGCCACAGCCGTTTTCAGATAGCCCTCAATGCAAAGGCTCTAGACGCAAATATTGGTGTGAGAGCTAATTCAATCAAGGAAACACTGCATGTTGGTGAAGGGCATATTGAAGAAGGATCAGCCGAGTGGTTCTTGTGGGAGAACAACTCCATTTGGCTCACTAACTTCACACACCATCAGGCTTCCAAGCAGCTCTCAAGGAAACTCAGTTTTCACACTCTATGCTTAGTGCCCTTTGAGTGCCTAGGACTGAAAACAAGCCTTGTGAGCATCCCACATTAACGAATGCTCCACATGCGGGTTTCACATGCCACCAACTCCACATTCACAGGCAACTTCAGCGCCACAGCCGTTTTCAGATAGCCCTCAATGCAAAGGCTCTAGACGCAAATATTGGTGTGAGAGCTAATTCAATCAAGGAAACACTGCATGTTGGTGAAGGGCATATTGAAGAAGGATCAGCCGAGTGGTTCTTGTGGGAGAACAACTCCATTTGGCTCACTAACTTCACACACCATCAGGCTTCCAAGCAGCTCTCAAGGAAACTCAGTTTTCACACTCTATGCTTAGTGCCCTTTGTATGGCTAGGACTGAAATGAACCTGGTAGAGCATCCCACACAAACGAATGCTCCACATGCGGGTTTCACATGCCACCAACTCCACATTCACAGGCAACTTCAGCGCCACAGCCGTTTTCAGATAGCCCTCAATGCAAAGGCTCTAGACGCAAATATTGGTGTGAGAGCTAATTCAATCAAGGAAACACTGCATGTTGGTGAAGGGCATATTGAAGAAGGATCAGCCGAGTGGTTCTTGTGGGAGAACAACTCCATTTGGCTCACTAACTTCACACACCATCAGGCTTCCAAGCAGCTCTCAAGGAAACTCAGTTTTCACGCTCTATGTTTAGTGCCCTTTGAGTGCATTTTCTAGGAATGAACCTGGTAGAGCTTGGTCAGCCACACAAACGAATGCTCCACATGCGGGTTTCACATGCCACCAACTCCACATTCACAGGCAACTTCAGCGCCACAGCCGTTTTCAGATAGCCCTCAATGCAAAGGCTCTAGACGCAAATATTGGTGTGAGAGCTAATTCAATCAAGGAAACACTGCATGTTGGTGAAGGGCATATTGAAGAAGGATCAGCCGAGTGGTTCTTGTGGGAGAACAACTCCATTTGGCTCACTAACTTCACACACCATCAGGCTTCCAAGCAGCTCTCAAGGAAACTCAGTTTTCACACTCGATGCTTAGTGCCCTTTGAGTGCCTAGGACTGAAAAGAAGCTTGGTGAGCATCCCACACAAACGAATGCTCCACATGCGGGTTTCACATGCCACCAACTCCACATTCACAGGCAACTTCAGCGCCACTACCGTTTTCAGATAGCCCTCAATGCAAAGGCTCTAGACGCAAATATTGGTGTGAGAGCTAATTGAATCAAGGAAACACTGCATGTTGGTGAAGGGCATATTGAAGAAGGATCAGCCGAGTGGTTCTTGTGGGAGAACAACTCCATTTGGCTCACTAACTTCACACACCATCAGGCTTCCAAGCAGCTCTCAAGGAAACTCAGTTTTCACACTCTATGCTTAGTGCCCTTTGAGTGTATTATCTAGGAATGAACCAGGTAGAGCATCCCACACAAACGAATGCTTCACATGCGGGTTTCACATGCCACCAACTCCACATTCACAGGCAACTTCAGCGCCACAGCCGTTTTCAGATAGCCCTCAATGCAAAGGCTCTAGACGCAAATATTGGTGTGAGAGCTAATTCAATCAAGGAAACACTGCATGTTGGTGAAGGGCATATTGAAGAAGGATCAGCCGAGTGGTTCTTGTGGGAGAACAACTCCATTTGGCTCACTAACTTCACACACCATCAGGCTTCCAAGCAGCTCTCAAGGAAACTCAGTTTTCACACTCTATGCTTAGTGCCCTTTGTATGGCTAGGACTGAAATGAACCTGGTAGAGCATCCCACACAAACGAATGCTCCACATGCGGGTTTCACATGCCACCAACTCCACATTCACAGGCAACTTCAGCGCCACAGCCGTTTTCAGATAGCCCTCAAAGCAAAGGCTCTAGACGCAAATATTGGTGTGAGAGCTAATTCAATCAAGGAAACACTGCATGTTGGTGAAGGGCATATTGAAGAAGGATCAGCCGAGTGGTTCTTGTGGGAGAACAACTCCATTTGGCTCACTAACTTCACACACCATCAGGCTTCCAAGCAGCTCTCAAGGAAACTCAGTTTTCACACTCTATGCTTAGTGCCCTTTGAGTACCTAGGACTGAAAAGAAGCTTGGTGAGCATCCCACATAAACGAATGCTCCACATGCGGGTTTCACATGCCACCAACTCCACATTGACAGGCAACTTCAGCGCCACTACCGTTTTCAGATAGCCCTCAATGCAAAGGCTCTAGACGCAAATATTGGTGTGAGAGCTAATTGAATCAAGGAAACACTGCATGTTGGTGAAGGGCATATTGAAGAAGGATCAGCCGAGTGGTTCTTGTGGGAGAACAACTCCATTTGGCTCACTAACTTCACACACCATCAGGCTTCCAAGCAGCTCTCAAGGAAACTCAGTTTTCACACTCTATGCTTAGTGCCCTTTGAGTGTATTATCTAGGAATGAACCTGGTAGAGCATCCCACACAAACGAATGCTTCACATGCGGGTTTCACATGCCACCAACTCCACATTCTCAGGCAACTTCAGCGCCACAGCCGTTTTCAGATAGCCCTCAATGCAAAGGCTCTAGACGCAAATATTGGTGTGAGAGCTAATTCAATCAAGGAAACACTGCATGTTAGTGAAGGGCATATTGAAGAAGGATCAGCCGAGTGGTTCTTGTGGGAGAACAACTCCATTTGGCTCACTAACTTCACACACCATCAGGCTTCCAAGCAGCTCTCAAGGAAACTCAGTTTTCACACTCTAGGCTTAGTGCCCTTTGAGTGCATTATCTAGGAATGAACCTGGTAGAGCATCCCACACAAACGAATGCTCCACATGCGGGTTTCACATGCCACCAACTCCACATTCACAGGCAACTTCAGCGCCACAGCCGTTTTCAGATAGCCCTCAATGCAAAGGCTCTAGACGCAAATATTGGTGTGAGAGCTAATTCAATCAAGGAAACACTGCATGTTGGTGAAGGGCATATTGAAGAAGGATCAGCCGAGTGGTTCTTGTGGGAGAACAACTCCATTTGGCTCACTAACTTCACACACCATCAGGCTTCCAAGCAGCTCTCAAGGAAACTCAGTTTTCACACTCTATGCTTAGTGCCCTTTGAGTGCCTAGGACTGAAAAGAAGCTTGGTGAGCATCCCACATAAACGAATGCTCCACATGCGGGTTTCACATGCCACCAACTCCACATTGACAGGCAACTTCAGCGCCACAGCCGTTTTCAGATAGCCCTCAAAGCAAAGGCTCTAGACGCAAATATTGGTGTGAGAGCTAATTCAATCAAGGAAACACTGCATTTTGGTGAAGGGCATATTGAAGAAGGATCAGCCGAGTGGTTCTTGTGGGAGAACAACTCCATTTGGCTCACTAACTTCACACACCATCAGGCTTCCAAGCAGCTCTCAAGGAAACTCAGTTTTCACACTCTATGCTTAGTGCCCTTTGAGTGCATTATCTGGGAATGAACCTGGTAGAGCATCCCACACAAACGAATGCTCCACATGCGGGTTTCACATGCCACCAACTCCACGTTCTCAGGCAACTTCAGCGCCACAGCCGTTTTCAGATAGCCCTCAATGCAAAGGCTCTAGACGCAAATATTGGTGTGAGAGCTAATTCAATCAAGGAAACACTGCATGTTGGTGAAGGGCATATTGAAGAAGGATCAGCCGAGTGGTTCTTGTGGGAGAACAACTCCATTTGGCTCACTAACTTCACACACCATCAGGCTTCCAAGCAGTTCTCAAGGAAACTCAGGTTTCACGCTCTATGTTTAGTGCCCTTTGAGTGCATTATCTAGGAATGAACCTGGTAGAGCTTGGTCAGCCACACAAACGAATGGTCCACATGCGGGTTTCACATGCCACCAACTCCACATTGACAGGCAACTTCAGCGCCACAGCCGTTTTCAGATAGCCCTCAAAGCAAAGGCTCTAGACGCAAATATTGGTGTGAGAGCTAATTCAATCAAGGAAACACTGCATGTTGGTGAAGGGCATATTGAAGAAGGATCAGCCGAGTGGTTCTTGTGGGAGAACAACTCCATTTGGCTCACTAACTTCACACACCATCAGGCTTCCAAGCAGCTCTCAAGGAAACTCAGTTTTCACACTCTATGCTTAGTGCCCTTTGAGTGCCTAGGACTGAAAAGAAGCTTGGTGAGCATCCCACATAAACGAATGCTCCACATGCGGGTTTCACATGCCACCAACTCCACATTGACAGGCAACTTCAGCGCCACAGCCGTTTTCAGATAGCCCTCAATGCAAAGGCTCTAGACGCAAATATTGGTGTGAGAGCTAATTCAATCAAGGAAACACTGCATGTTGGTGAAGGGCATATTGAAGAAGGATCAACCGAGTGGTTCTTGTGGGAGAACAACTCCATTTGCCTCACTAACTTCACACACCATCAGGCTTCCAAGCAGCTCTCAAGGAAACTCAGTTTTCACACTCTATGCTTAGTGCCCTTTGAGTGTATTATCTAGGAATGAAATGACCTGGTAGAGCATCCCACACAAACGAATGCTTCACATGCGGGTTTCACATGCCACCAACTCCACATTCACAGGCAACTTCAGCGCCACAGCCGTTTTCAGATAGCCCTCAATGCAAAGGCTCTAGACGCAAATATTGGTGTGAGAGCTAATTCAATCAAGGAAACACTGCATGTTGGTGAAGGGCATATTGAAGAAGGATCAGCCGAGTGGTTCTTGTGGGAGAACAACTCCATTTGGCTCACTAACTTCACACACCATCAGGCTTCCAAGCAGCTCTCAAGGAAACTCAGTTTTCACACTCTATGCTTAGTGCTCTTTGTGTGCCTAGGACTGAAATGACCTGGTAGAGCATCCCACACAAACGAATGCTCCACATGCGGGTTTCACATGCCACCAACTCCACATTCTCAGGCAACTTCAGTGCCACAGCCGTTTTCAAATAGCCCTCAATGCAAAGGCTCTAGACGCAAATATTGGTGTGAGAGCTAATTCAATCAAGGAAACACTGCATGTTAGTGAAGGGCATATTGAAGAAGGATCAGCCGAGTGGTTCTTGTGGGAGAACTACTCCATTTGGCTCACTAACTTCACACACCATCAGGCTTCCAAGCAGCTCTCAAGGAAACTCAGTTTTCACACTCTATGCTTAGTGCCCTTTGAGTGCATTATCTAGGAATGAACCTGGTAGAGCATCCCACACAAACGAATGCTCCACATGCGGGTTTCACATGCCACCAACTCCACATTCACAGGCAACTTCAGCGCCACAGCCGTTTTCAGATAGCCCTCAAAGCAAAGGCTCTAGACGCAAATATTGGTGTGAGAGCTAATTCAATCAAGGAAACACTGCATGTTGGTGAAGGGCATATTGAAGAAGGATCAGCCGAGTGGTTCTTGTGGGAGAACAACTCCATTTGGCTCACTAACTTCACACACCATCAGGCTTCCAAGCAGCTCTCAAGGAAACTCAGGTTTCACGCTCTATGTTTAGTGCCCTTTGAGTGCATTATCTAGGAATGAACCTGGTAGAGCTTGGTCAGCCACACAAACGAATGCTCCACATGCGGGTTTCACATGCCACCAACTCCACATTGACAGGCAACTTCAGCGCCACAGCCGTTTTCAGATAGCCCTCAAAGCAAAGGCTCTAGACGCCAATATTGGTGTGAGAGCTAATTCAATCAAGGAAACACTGCATGTTGGTGAAGGGCATATTGAAGAAGGATCAGCCGAGTGGTTCTTGTGGGAGAACAACTCCATTTGGCTCACTAACTTCACACACCATCAGGCTTCCAAGCAGCTCTCAAGGAAACTCAGTTTTCACACTCTATGCTTAGTGCCCTTTGAGTGCCTAGGACTGAAAAGAAGCTTGGTGAGCATCCCACATAAACGAATGCTCCACATGCGGGTTTCACATGCCACCAACTCCACATTGACAGGCAACTTCAGCGCCACAGCCGTTTTCAGATAGCCCTCAATGCAAAGGCTCTAGACGCAAATATTGGTGTGAGAGCTAATTCAATCAAGGAAACACTGCATGTTGGTGAAGGGCATATTGAAGAAGGATCAACCGAGTGGTTCTTGTGGGAGAACAACTCCATTTGGCTCACTAACTTCACACACCATCAGGCTTCCAAGCAGCTCTCAAGGAAACTCAGTTTTCACACTCTATGCTTAGTGCCCTTTGAGTGTATTATCTAGGAATGAACCTGGTAGAGCATCCCACACAAACGAATGCTTCACATGCGGGTTTCACATGCCACCAACTCCACATTCACAGGCAACTTCAGCGCCACAGCCGTTTTCAGATAGCCCTCAATGCAAAGGCTCTAGACGCAAATATTGGTGTGAGAGCTAATTCAATCAAGGAAACACTGCATGTTGGTGAAGGGCATATTGAAGAAGGATCAGCCGAGTGGTTCTTGTGGGAGAACAACTCCATTTGGCTCACTAACTTCACACACCATCAGGCTTCCAAGCAGCTCTCAAGGAAACTCAGTTTTCACACTCTATGCTTAGTGCCCTTTGAGTGCCTAGGACTGAAAAGAAGCTTGGTGAGCATCCCAAACAAACGAATGCTCCACATGCGGGTTTCACATGCCACCAACTCCACATTGACAGGCAACTTCAGCGCCACAGCCGTTTTCAGATAGCCCTCAATGCAAAGGCTCTAGACGCAAATATTGGTGTGAGAGCTAATTCAATCAAGGAAACACTGCATGTTGGTGAAGGGCATATTGAAGAAGGATCAGCCGAGTGGTTCTTGTGGGAGAACAACTCCATTTGGCTCACTAACTTCACACACCATCAGGCTTCCAAGCAGCTCTCAAGGAAACTCAGGTTTCACGCTCTATGTTTAGTGCCCTTTGAGTGCATTATCTGGGAATGAACCTGGTAGAGCTTGGTCAGCCACACAAACGAATGCTCCACATGCGGGTTTCACATGCCACCAACTCCACATTGACAGGCAACTTCAGCGCCACAGCCGTTTTCAGATAGCCCTCAAAGCAAAGGCTCTAGACGCCAATATTGGTGTGAGAGCTAATTCAATCAAGGAAACACTGCATGTTGGTGAAGGGCATATTGAAGAAGGATCAGCCGAGTGGTTCTTGTGGGAGAACAACTTTTTTTCCTCACTAACTTCACACACCATCAGGCTTCCAAGCAGCTCTCAAGGAAACTCAGTTTTCACACTCTATGCTTAGTGCCCTTTGAGTGCCTAGGACTGAAAAGAAGCTTGGTGAGCATCCCACATAAACGAATGCTCCACATGCGGGTTTCACATGCCACCAACTCCACATTGACAGGCAACTTCAGCGCCACAGCCGTTTTCAGATAGCCCTCAATGCAAAGGCTCTAGACGCAAATATTGGTGTGAGAGCTAATTCAATCAAGGAAACACTGCATGTTGGTGAAGGGCATATTGAAGAAGGATCAACCGAGTGGTTCTTGTGGGAGAACAACTCCATTTGGCTCACTAACTTCACACACCATCAGGCTTCCAAGCAGCTCTCAAGGAAACTGAGGTTTCACGCTCTATGTTTAGTGCCCTTTGAGTGCATTATCTAGGAATGAACCTGGTAGAGCTTTGTCAGCCACACAAACGAATGCTTCACATGCGGGTTTCACATGCCACCAACTCCACATTCACAGGCAACTTCAGCGCCACAGCCGTTTTCAGATAGCCCTCAATGCAAAGGCTCTAGACGCAAATATTGGTGTGAGAGCTAATTCAATCAAGGAAACACTGCATGTTGGTGAAGGGCATATTGAAGAAGGATCAGCCGAGTGGTTCTTGTGGGAGAACAACTCCATTTGGCTCACTAACTTCACACACCATCAGGCTTCCAAGCAGCTCTCAAGGAAACTCAGGTTTCACGCTCTATGCTTAGTGCCCTTTGAGTGCATTATCTAGGAATGAACCTGGTAGAGCATCCCACACAAACGAATGCTCCACATGCGGGTTTCACATGCCACCAACTCCACGTTCTCAGGCAACATCAGCGCCACAGCCGTTTTCAGATAGCCCTCAATGCAAAGGCTCTAGACGCAAATATTTGTGTGAGAGCTAATTCAATCAAGGAAACACTGCATGTTGGTGAAGGGCATATTGAAGAAGGATCAGCCGAGTGGTTCTTGTGGGAGAACAACTCCATTTGGCTCACTAACTTCACACACCATCAGGCTTCCAAGCAGCTCTCAAGGAAACTCAGTTTTCACACTCTATTCTTAGTGCCCTTTGAGTGCCTAGGACTGAAAAGAAGCTTGGTGAGCATCCCACATAAACGAATGCTCCACATGCGGGTTTCACATGCCACCAACTCCACATTGACAGGCAACTTCAGCGCCACAGCCGTTTTCAGATAGCCCTCAATGCAAAGGCTCTAGACGCAAATATTGGTGTGAGAGCTAATTCAATCAAGGAAACACTGCATGTTGGTGAAGGGCATATTGAAGAAGGATCAACCGAGTGGTTCTTGTGGGAGAACAACTCCATTTGGCTCACTAACTTCACACACCATCAGGCTTCCAAGCAGCTCTCAAGGAAACTCAGTTTTCACACTCTATGCTTAGTGCCCTTTGAGTGTATTATCTAGGAATGAACCTGGTAGAGCATCCCACACAAACGAATGCTTCACATGCGGGTTTCACATGCCACCAACTCCACATTCACAGGCAACTTCAGCGCCACAGCCGTTTTCAGATAGCCCTCAATGCAAAGGCTCTAGACGCAAATATTGGTGTGAGAGCTAATTCAATCAAGGAAACACTGCATGTTGGTGAAGGGCATATTGAAGAAGGATCAACCGAGTGGTTCTTGTGGGAGAACAACTCCATTTGGCTCACTAACTTCACACACCATCAGGCTTCCAAGCAGCTCTCAAGGAAACTCAGTTTTCACACTCTATGCTTAGTGCCCTTTGAGTGCCTAGGACTGAAAAGAAGCTTGGTGAGCATCCCACACAAACGAATGCTCCACATGCGGGTTTCACATGCCACCAACTCCACATTGACAGGCAACTTCAGCGCCACAGCCGTTTTCAGATAGCCCTCAATGCAAAGGCTCTAGACGCAAATATTGGTGTGAGAGCTAATTCAATCAAGGAAACACTGCATGTTGGTGAAGGGCATATTGAAGAAGGATCAGCCGAGTGGTTCTTGTGGGAGAACAACTCCATTTGGCTCACTAACTTCACACACCATCAGGCTTCCAAGCAGCTCTCAAGGAAACTCAGTTTTCACACTCTATGCTTAGTGCCCTTTGAGTGCATTATCTAGGAATGAACCTGGTAGAGCATCCCACACAAACGAATGCTCCACATGCGGGTTTCACATGCCACCAACTCCACGTTCTCAGGCAACTTCAGCGCCACAGCCGTTTTCAGATAGCCCTCAATGCAAAGGCTCTAGACGCAAATATTGGTGTGAGAGCTAATTCAATCAAGGAAACACTGCATGTTGGTGAAGGGCATATTGAAGAAGGATCAGCCGAGTGGTTCTTGTGGGAGAACAACTCCATTTGGCTCACTAACTTCACACACCATCAGGCTTCCAAGCAGCTCTCAAGGAAACTCAGGTTTCACGCTCTATGTTTAGTGCCCTTTGAGTGCATTATCTGGGAATGAACCTGGTAGAGCTTGGTCAGCCACACAAACGAATGCTCCACATGCGGGTTTCACATGCCACCAACTCCACATTGACAGGCAACTTCAGCGCCACAGCCGTTTTCAGATAGCCCTCAAAGCAAAGGCTCTAGACGCAAATATTGGTGTGAGAGCTAATTCAATCAAGGAAACACTGCATGTTGGTGAAGGGCATATTGAAGAAGGATCAGCCGAGTGGTTCTTGTGGGAGAACAACTCCATTTGGCTCACTAACTTCACACACCATCAGGCTTCCAAGCAGCTCTCAAGGAAACTCAGTTTTCACACTCTATGCTTAGTGCCCTTTGAGTGTATTATCTAGGAATGAACCTGGTAGAGCATCCCACACAAACGAATGCTTCACATGCGGGTTTCACATGCCACCAACTCCACATTCACAGGCAACTTCAGCGCCACAGCCGTTTTCAGATAGCCCTCAATGCAAAGGCTCTAGACGCAAATATTGGTGTGAGAGCTAATTCAATCAAGGAAACACTGCATGTTGGTGAAGGGCATATTGAAGAAGGATCAGCCGAGTGGTTCTTGTGGGAGAACAACTCCATTTGGCTCACTAACTTCACACACCATCAGGCTTCCAAGCAGCTCTCAAGGAAACTGAGGTTTCACGCTCTATGTTTAGTGCCCTTTGAGTGCATTATCTAGGAATGAACCTGGTAGAGCTTTGTCAGCCACACAAACGAATGCTCCACATGCGGGTTTCACATGCCACCAACTCCACATTCACAGGCAACTTCAGCGCCACAGCCGTTTTCAGATAGCCCTCAATGCAAAGGCTCTAGACGCAAATATTGGTGTGAGAGCTAATTCAATCAAGGAAACACTGCATGTTGGTGAAGGGCATATTGAAGAAGGATCAGCCGAGTGGTTCTTGTGGGAGAACAACTCCATTTGGCTCACTAACTTCACACACCATCAGGCTTCCAAGCAGCTCTCAAGGAAACTCAGTTTTCACACTCTATGCTTAGTGCCCTTTGAGTGCCTAGGACTGAAAAGAAGCTTGGTGAGCATCCCACATAAACGAATGCTCCATATGCGGGTTTCACATGCCACCAACTCCACATTCACAGGCAACTTCAGCGCCACAGCCGTTTTCAGATAGCCCTCAATGCAAAGGCTCTAGACGCAAATATTGGTGTGAGAGCTAATTCAATCAAGGAAACACTGCATGTTGGTGAAGGGCATATTGAAGAAGGATCAACCGAGTGGTTCTTGTGGGAGAACAACTCCATTTGGCTCACTAACTTCACACACCATCAGGCTTCCAAGCAGCTCTCAAGGAAACTCAGGTTTCACACTCTATGCTTAGTGCCCTTTGAGTGTATTATCTAGGAATGAACCTGGTAGAGCATCCCACACAAACGAATGCTTCACATGCGGGTTTCACATGCCACCAACTCCACATTCACAGGCAACTTCAGCGCCACAGCCGTTTTCAGATAGCCCTCAATGCAAAGGCTCTAGACGCAAATATTGGTGTGAGAGCTAATTCAATCAAGGAAACACTGCGTGTTGGTGAAGGGCATATTGAAGAAGGATCAGCCGAGTGGTTCTTGTGGGAGAACAACTCCATTTGGCTCACTAACTTCACACACCATCAGGCTTCCAAGCAGCTCTCAAGGAAACTCAGGTTTCACGCTCTATGTTTAGTGCCCTTTGAGTGCATTATCTAGGAATGAACCTGGTAGAGCTTTGTCAGCCACACAAACGAATGCTCCACATGCGGGTTTCACATGCCACCAACTCCACATTCACAGGCAACTTCAGCGCCACAGCCGTTTTCAGATAGCCCTCAATGCAAAGGCTCTAGACGCAAATATTGGTGTGAGAGCTAATTCAATCAAGGAAACACTGCATGTTGGTGAAGGGCATATTGAAGAAGGATCAGCCGAGTGGTTCTTGTGGGAGAACAACTCCATTTGGCTCACTAACTTCACACACCATCAGGCTTCCAAGCAGCTCTCAAGGAAACTCAGTTTTCACACTCTATGCTTAGTGCTCTTTGTGTGCCTAGGACTGAAATGACCTGGTAGAGCATCCCACACAAACGAATGCTCCACATGCGGGTTTCACATGCCACCAACTCCACATTCTCAGGCAACTTCAGTGCCACAGCCGTTTTCAGATAGCCCTCAATGCAAAGGCTCTAGACGCAAATATTGGTGTGAGAGCTAATTCAATCAAGGAAAAACTGCATGTTAGTGAAGGGCATATTGAAGAAGGATCAGCCGAGTGGTTCTTGTGGGAGAACAACTCCATTTGGCTCACTAACTTCACACACCATCAGGCTTCCAAGCAGCTCTCAAGGAAACTCAGTTTTCACACTCTATGCTTAGTGCCCTTTGAGTGCATTATCTAGGAATGAACCTGGTAGAGCATCCCACACAAACGAATGCTCCACATGCGGGTTCACATGCCACCAACTCCACATTCACAGGCAACTTCAGCGCCACAGCCGTTTTCAGATAGCCCTCAATGCAAAGGCTCTAGACGCAAATATTGGTGTGAGAGCTAATTCAATCAAGGAAACACTGCATGTTGGTGAAGGGCATATTGAAGAAGGATCAGCCGAGTGGTTCTTGTGGGAGAACAACTCCATTTGGCTCACTAACTTCACACACCATCAGGCTTCCAAGCAGCTCTCAAGGAAACTCAGTTTTCACACTCTATGCTTAGTGCCCTTTGAGTGCATTATCTAGGAATGAACCTGGTAGAGCATCCCACACAAACGAATGCTCCACATGCGGGTTTCACATGCCACCAACTCCACGTTCTCAGGCAACTTCAGCGCCACAGCCGTTTTCAGATAGCCCTCAATGCAAAGGCTCTAGACGCAAATATTGGTGTGAGAGCTAATTCAATCAAGGAAACACTGCATGTTGGTGAAGGGCATATTGAAGAAGGATCAGCCGAGTGGTTCTTGTGGGAGAACAACTCCATTTGGCTCACTAACTTCACACACCATCAGGCTTCCAAGCAGCTCTCAAGGAAACTCAGGTTTCACGCTCTATGTTTAGTGCCCTTTGAGTGCATTATCTAGGAATGAACCTGGTAGAGCTTGGTCAGCCACACAAACGAATGCTCCACATGCGGGTTTCACATGCCACCAACTCCACATTGACAGGCAACTTCAGCGCCACAGCCGTTTTCAGATAGCCCTCAAAGCAAAGGCTCTAGACGCAAATATTGGTGTGAGAGCTAATTCAATCAAGGAAACACTGCATGTTGGTGAAGGGCATATTGAAGAAGGATCAGCCGAGTGGTTCTGGTGGGAGAACAACTCCATTTGGCTCACTAACTTCACACACCATCAGGCTTCCAAGCAGCTCTCAAGGAAACTCAGTTTTCACACTCTATGCTTAGTGCTCTTTGTGTGCCTAGGACTGAAATGACCTGGTAGAGCATCCCACACAAACGAATGCTCCACATGCGGGTTTCACATGCCACCAACTCCACATTCTCAGGCAACTTCAGTGCCACAGCCGTTTTCAGATAGCCCTCAATGCAAAGGCTCTAGACGCAAATATTGGTGTGAGAGCTAATTCAATCAAGGAAACACTGCATGTTAGTGAAGGGCATATTGAAGAAGGATCAGCCGAGTGGTTCTTGTGGGAGAACAACTCCATTTGGCTCACTAACTTCACACACCATCAGGCTTCCAAGCAGCTCTCAAGGAAACTCAGTTTTCACACTCTATGCTTAGTGCCCTTTGAGTGCCTAGGACTGAAAAGAAGCTTGGTGAGCATCCCACATAAGCGAATGCTCCACATGCGGGTTTCACATGCCACCAACTCCACATTGACAGGCAACTTCAGCGCCACAGCCGTTTTCAGATAGCCCTCAATGCAAAGGCTCTAGACGCAAATATTGGTGTGAGAGCTAATTCAATCAAGGAAACACTGCATGTTGGTGAAGGGCATATTGAAGAAGGATCAGCCGAGTGGTTCTTGTGGGAGAACAACTCCATTTGGCTCACTAACTTCACACACCATCAGGCTTCCAAGCAGCTCTCAAGGAAACTCAGTTTTCACACTCTATGCTTAGTGCCCTTTGAGTGCATTATCTAGGAATGAACCTGGTAGAGCATCCCACACAAACGAATGCTCCACATGCGGGTTTCACATGCCACCAACTCCACGTTCTCAGGCAACTTCAGCGCCACAGCCGTTTTCAGATAGCCCTCAATGCAAAGGCTCTAGACGCAAATATTGGTGTGAGAGCTAATTCAATCAAGGAAACACTGCATGTTGGTGAAGGGCATATTGAAGAAGGATCAGCCGAGTGGTTCTTGTGGGAGAACAACTCCATTTGGCTCACTAACTTCACACACCATCAGGCTTCCAAGCAGCTCTCAAGGAAACTCAGGTTTCACGCTCTATGTTTAGTGCCCTTTGAGTGCATTATCTAGGAATGAACCTGGTAGAGCTTGGTCAGCCACACAAACGAATGCTCCACATGCGGGTTTCACATGCCACCAACTCCACATTGACAGGCAACTTCAGCGCCACAGCCGTTTTCAGATAGCCCTCAAAGCAAAGGCTCTAGACGCAAATATTGGTGTGAGAGCTAATTCAATCAAGGAAACACTGCATGTTGGTGAAGGGCATATTGAAGAAGGATCAGCTGAGTGGTTCTGGTGGGAGAACAACTCCATTTGGCTCACTAACTTCACACACCATCAGGCTTCCAAGCAGCTCTCAAGGAAACTCAGTTTTCACACTCTATGCTTAGTGCTCTTTGTGTGCCTAGGACTGAAATGACCTGGTAGAGCATCCCACACAAACGAATGCTCCACATGCGGGTTTCACATGCCACCAACTCCACATTGACAGGCAACTTCAGCGCCACAGCCGTTTTCAGATAGCCCTCAATGCAAAGGCTCTAGACGCAAATATTGGTGTGAGAGCTAATTCAATCAAGGAAACACTGCATGTTAGTGAAGGGCATATTGAAGAAGGATCAGCCGAGTGGTTCTTGTGGGAGAACAACTCCATTTGGCTCACTAACTTCACACACCATCAGGCTTCCAAGCAGCTCTCAAGGAAACTCAGTTTTCACACTCTATGCTTAGTGCCCTTTGAGTGCATTATCTAGGAATGAACCTGGTAGAGCATCCCACACAAACGAATGCTCCACATGCGGGTTTCACATGCCACCAACTCCACATTCACAGGCAACTTCAGCGCCACAGCCGTTTTCAGATAGCCCTCAATGCAAAGGCTCTAGACGCAAATATTGGTGTGAGAGCTAATTCAATCAAGGAAACACTGCATGTTGGTGAAGGGCATATTGAAGAAGGATCAGCCGAGTGGTTCTTGTGGGAGAACAACTCCATTTGGCTCACTAACTTCACACACCATCAGGCTTCCAAGCAGCTCTCAAGGAAACTCAGGTTTCACGCTCTATGTTTAGTGCCCTTTGAGTGCATTATCTAGGAATGAACCTGGTAGAGCTTGGTCAGCCACACAAACAAATGCTCCACATGCGGGTTTCACATGCCACCAACTCCACATTCACAGGCAACTTCAGCGCCACAGCCGTTTTCAGATAGCCCTCAATGCAAAGGCTCTAGACGCAAATATTGGTGTGAGAGCTAATTCAATCAAGGAAACACTGCATGTTGGTGAAGGGCATATTGAAGAAGGATCAGCCGAGTGGTTCTTGTGGGAGAACAACTCCATTTGGCTCACTAACTTCACACACCATCAGGCTTCCAAGCAGCTCTCAAGGAAACTCAGTTTTCACACTCTATGCTTAGTGCCCTTTGAGTTTATCATCTAGGAATGAACCTGGTAGAGCATCCCACACAAACGAATGCTTCACATGCGGGTTTCACATGCCACCAACTCCACATTCACAGGCAACTTCAGCGCCACAGCCGTTTTCAGATAGCCCTCAATGCAAAGGCTCTAGACGCAAATATTGGTGTGAGAGCTAATTCAATCAAGGAAACACTGCATGTTGGTGAAGGGCATATTGAAGAAGGATCAGCCGAGTGGTTCTTGTGGGAGAACAACTCCATTTGGCTCACTAACTTCACACACCATCAGGCTTCCAAGCAGCTCTCAAGGAAACTCAGTTTTCACGCTCTATGTTTAGTGCCCTTTGAGTGCATTATCTAGGAATGAACCTGGTAGAGCTTGGTCAGCCACACAAACGAATGCTCCACATGCGGGTTTCACATGCCACCAACTCCACATTCACAGGCAACTTCAGCGCCACAGCCGTTTTCAGATAGCCCTCAATGCAAAGGCTCTAGACGCAAATATTGGTGTGAGAGCTAATTCAAGCAAGGAAACACTGCATGTTGGTGAAGGGCATATTGAAGAAGGATCAGCCGAGTGGTTCTTGTGGGAGAACAACTCCATTTGGCTCACTAACTTCACACACCATCAGGCTTCCAAGCAGCTCTCAAGGAAACTCAGTTTTCACACTCTATGCTTAGTGCCCTTTGAGTGTATTATCTAGGAATGAACCTGGTAGAGCATCCCACACAAACGAATGCTTCACATGCGGGTTTCACATGCCACCAACTCCACATTCACAGGCAACTTCAGCGCCACAGCCGTTTTCAGATAGCCCTCAATGCAAAGGCTCTAGACGCAAATATTGGTGTGAGAGCTAATTCAATCAAGGAAACACTGCATGTTGGTGAAGGGCATATTGAAGAAGGATCAGCCGAGTGGTTCTTGTGGGAGAACAACTCCATTTGGCTCACTAACTTCACACACCATCAGGCTTCCAAGCAGCTCTCAAGGAAACTCAGTTTTCACACTCTATGCTTAGTGCCCTTTGAGTGTATTATCTAGGAATGAACCTGGTAGAGCATCCCACACAAACGAATGCTTCACATGCGGGTTTCACATGCCACCAACTCCACATTCACAGGCAACTTCAGCGCCACAGCCGTTTTCAGATAGCCCTCAATGCAAAGGCTCTAGACGCAAATATTGGTGTGAGAGCTAATTCAATCAAGGAAACACTGCATGTTGGTGAAGGGCATATTGAAGAAGGATCAGCCGAGTGGTTCTTGTGGGAGAACAACTCCATTTGGCTCACTAACTTCACACACCATCAGGCTTCCAAGCAGCTCTCAAGGAAACTCAGTTTTCACACTCTATGTTTAGTGCTCTTTGTGTGCCTAGGACTGAAATGACCTGGTAGAGCATCCCACACAAACGAATGCTCCACATGCGGGTTTCACATGCCACCAACTCCACATTCTCAGGCAACTTCAGTGCCACAACCGTTTTCAGATAGCCCTCAATGCAAAGGCTCTAGACGCAAATATTGGTGTGAGAGCTAATTCAATCAAGGAAACACTGCATGTTAGTGAAGGGCATATTGAAGAAGGATCAGCCGAGTGGTTCTTGTGGGAGAACAACTCCATTTGGCTCACTAACTTCACACACCATCAGGCTTCCAAGCAGCTCTCAAGGAAACTCAGTTTTCACACTCTATGCTTAGTGCCCTTTGAGTGCATTATCTAGGAATGAACCTGGTAGAGCATCCCACACAAACGAATGCTCCACATGCGGGTTCACATGCCACCAACTCCACATTCACAGGCAACTTCAGCGCCACAGCCGTTTTCAGATAGCCCTCAATGCAAAGGCTCTAGACGCAAATATTGGTGTGAGAGCTAATTCAATCAAGGAAACACTGCATGTTGGTGAAGGGCATATTGAAGAAGGATCAGCCGAGTGGTTCTTGTGGGAGAACAACTCCATTTGGCTCACTAACTTCACACACCATCAGGCTTCCAAGCAGCTCTCAAGGAAACTCAGTTTTCACGCTCTATGTTTAGTGCCCTTTGAGTGCATTATCTAGGAATGAACCTGGTAGAGCTTGGTCAGCCACACAAACGAATGCTCCACATGCGGGTTTCACATGCCACCAACTCCACATTCACAGGCAACTTCAGCGCCACAGCCGTTTTCAGATAGCCCTCAATGCAAAGGCTCTAGACGCAAATATTGGTGTGAGAGCTAATTCAATCAAGGAAACACTGCATGTTGGTGAAGGGCATATTGAAGAAGGATCAGCCGAGTGGTTCTTGTGGGAGAACAACTCCATTTGGCTCACTAACTTCACACACCATCAGGCTTCCAAGCAGCTCTCAAGGAAACTCAGTTTTCACACTCTATGCTTAGTGCCCTTTGAGTGTATTATCTAGGAATGAACCTGGTAGAGCATCCCACACAAACGAATGCTTCACATGCGGGTTTCACATGCCACCAACTCCACATTCACAGGCAACTTCAGCGCCACAGCCGTTTTCAGATAGCCCTCAATGCAAAGGCTCTAGACGCAAATATTGGTGTGAGAGCTAATTCAATCAAGGAAACACTGCATGTTGGTGAAGGGCATATTGAAGAAGGATCAGCCGAGTGGTTCTTGTGGGAGAACAACTCCATTTGGCTCACTAACTTCACACACCATCAGGCTTCCAAGCAGCTCTCAAGGAAACTCAGTTTTCACACTCTATGCTTAGTGCCCTTTGAGTGTATTATCTAGGAATGAACCTGGTAGAGCATCCCACACAAACGAATGCTTCACATGCGGGTTTCACATGCCACCAACTCCACATTCACAGGCAACTTCAGCGCCACAGCCGTTTTCAGATAGCCCTCAATGCAAAGGCTCTAGACGCAAATATTGGTGTGAGAGCTAATTCAATCAAGGAAACACTGCATGTTGGTGAAGGGCATATTGAAGAAGGATCAGCCGAGTGGTTCTTGTGGGAGAACAACTCCATTTGGCTCACTAACTTCACACACCATCAGGCTTCCAAGCAGCTCTCAAGGAAACTCAGTTTTCACACTCTATGTTTAGTGCTCTTTGTGTGCCTAGGACTGAAATGACCTGGTAGAGCATCCCACACAAACGAATGCTCCACATGCGGGTTTCACATGCCACCAACTCCACATTCTCAGGCAACTTCAGTGCCACAACCGTTTTCAGATAGCCCTCAATGCAAAGGCTCTAGACGCAAATATTGGTGTGAGAGCTAATTCAATCAAGGAAACACTGCATGTTAGTGAAGGGCATATTGAAGAAGGATCAGCCGAGTGGTTCTTGTGGGAGAACAACTCCATTTGGCTCACTAACTTCACACACCATCAGGCTTCCAAGCAGCTCTCAAGGAAACTCAGTTTTCACACTCTATGCTTAGTGCCCTTTGAGTGCATTATCTAGGAATGAACCTGGTAGAGCATCCCACACAAACGAATGCTCCACATGCGGGGTTCACATGCCACCAACTCCACATTCACAGGCAACTTCAGCTCCACAGCCGTTTTCAGATAGCCCTCAATGCAAAGGCTCTAGACGCAAATATTGGTGTGAGAGCTAATTCAATCAAGGAAACACTGCATGTTGGTGAAGGGCATATTGAAGAAGGATCAGCCGAGTGGTTCTTGTGGAGAACAACTCCATTTGGCTCACTAACTTCACACACCATCAGGCTTCCAAGCAGCTCTCAAGGAAACTCAGTTTTCACACTCTATGCTTAGTGCCCTTTGAGTGCCTAGGACTGAAAAGAAGCTTGGTGAGCATCCCACATAAACGAATGCTCCACATGCGGGTTTCACATGCCACCAACTCCACATTCACAGGCAACTTCAGCGCCACAGCCGTTTTCAGATAGCCCTCAATGCAAAGGCTCTAGACGCAAATATTGGTGTGAGAGCTAATTCAATCAAGGAAACACTGCATGTTGGTGAAGGGCATATTGAAGAAGGATCAACCGAGTGGTTCTTGTGGGAGAACAACTCCATTTGGCTCACTAACTTCACACACCATCAGGCTTCCAAGCAGCTCTCAAGGAAACTCAGTTTTTCACACTCTATGCTTAGTGCCCTTTGAGTGTATTATCTAGGAATGAACCTGGTAGAGCATCCCACACAAACGAATGCTTCACATGCGGGTTTCACATGCCACCAACTCCACATTCACAGGCAACTTCAGCGCCACAGCCGTTTTCAGATAGCCCTCAATGCAAAGGCTCTAGACGCAAATATTGGTGTGAGAGCTAATTCAATCAAGGAAACACTGCATGTTGGTGAAGGGCATATTGAAGAAGGATCAGCCGAGTGGTTCTTGTGGGAGAACAACTCCATTTGGCTCACTAACTTCACACACCATCAGGCTTCCAAGCAGCTCTCAAGGAAACTCAGTGTTCACACTCTATGCTTAGTGCTCTTTGTGTGCCTAGGACTGAAATGACCTGGTAGAGCATCCCACACAAACGAATGCTCCACATGCGGGTTTCACATGCCACCAACTCCACATTCTCAGGCAACTTCAGTGCCACAGCCGTTTTCAGATAGCCCTCAAAGCAAAGGCTCTAGACGCAAATATTGGTGTGAGAGCTAATTCAATCAAGGAAACACTGCATGTTAGTGAAGGGCATATTGAAGAAGGATCAGCCGAGTGGTTCTTGTGGGAGAACAACTCCATTTGGCTCACTAACTTCACACACCATCAGGCTTCCAAGCAGCTCTCAAGGAAACTCAGTTTTCACACTCTATGCTTAGTGCCCTTTGAGTGCATTATCTAGGAATGAACCTGGTAGAGCATCCCACACAAACGAATGCTCCACATGCGGGTTTCACATGCCACCAACTCCACATTCTCAGGCAACTTCAGCGCCACAGCCGTTTTCAGATAGCCCTCAATGCAAAGGCTCTAGACGCAAATATTGGTGTGAGAGCTAATTCAATCAAGGAAACACTGCATGTTGGTGAAGGGCATATTGAAGAAGGATCAGCCGAGTGGTTCTTGTGGGAGAACAACTCCATTTGGCTCACTAACTTCACACACATCAGGCTTCCAAGCAGCTCTCAAGGAAACTCAGTTTTCACACTCTATGCTTAGTGCCCTTTGAGTGTATTATCTAGGAATGAACCTGGTAGAGCATCCCACACAAACGAATGCTTCACATGCGGGTTTCACATGCCACCAACTCCACATTGACAGGCAACTTCAGCGCCACAGCCGTTTTCAGATAGCCCTCAATGCAAAGGCTCTAGACGCAAATATTGGTGTGAGAGCTAATTCAATCAAGGAAACACTGCATGTTGGTGAAGGGCATATTGAAGAAGGATCAGCCGAGTGGTTCTTGTGGGAGAACAACTCCATTTGGCTCACTAACTTCACACACCATCAGGCTTCCAAGCAGCTCTCAAGGAAACTCAGTTTTCACACTCTATGCTTAGTGCTCTTTGTGTGCCTAGGACTGAAATGACCTGGTAGAGCATCCCACACAAACGAATGCTCCACATGCGGGTTTCACATGCCACCAACTACACATTCTCAGGCAACTTCAGTGCCACAACCGTTTTCAGATAGCCCTCAATGCAAAGGCTCTAGACCCAAATATTGGTGTGAGAGCTAATTCAATCAAGGAAACACTGCATGTTAGTGAAGGGCATATTGAAGAAGGATCAGCCGAGTGGTTCTTGTGGGAGAACAACTCCATTTGGCTCACTAACTTCACACACCATCAGGCTTCCAAGCAGCTCTCAAGGAAACTCAGTTTTCACACTCTATGCTTAGTGCCCTTTGAGTGCATTATCTAGGAATGAACCTGGTAGAGCATCCCACACAAACGAATGTTCCACATGCGGGGTTCACATGCCACCAACTCCACATTCACAGGCAACTTCAGCGCCACAGCCGTTTTCAGATAGCCCTCAATGCAAAGGCTCTAGACGCAAATATTGGTGTGAGAGCTAATTCAATCAAGGAAACACTGCATGTTGGTGAAGGGCATATTGAAGAAGGATCAGCCGAGTGGTTCTTGTGGGAGAACAACTCCATTTGGCTCACTAACTTCACACACCATCAGGCTTCCAAGCAGCTCTCAAGGAAACTCAGTTTTCACACTCTATGCTTAGTGCCCTTTGAGTGCCTAGGACTGAAAAGAAGCTTGGTGAGCATCCCACATAAACGAATGCTCCACATGCGGGTTTCACATGCCACCAACTCCACATTGACAGGCAACTTCAGCGCCACAGCCGTTTTCAGATAGCCCTCAATGCAAAGGCTCTAGACGCAAATATTGGTGTGAGAGCTAATTCAATCAAGGAAACACTGCATGTTGGTGAAGGGCATATTGAAGAAGGATCAACCGAGTGGTTCTTGTGGGAGAACAACTCCATTTGGCTCACTAACTTCACACACCATCAGGCTTCCAAGCAGCTCTCAAGGAAACTCAGTTTTCACACTCTATGCTTAGTGCCCTTTGAGTGTATTATCTAGGAATGAACCTGGTAGAGCATCCCACACAAACGAATGCTTCACATGCGGGTTTCACATGCCACCAACTCCACATTCACAGGAAACTTCAGCGCCACAGCCGTTTTCAGATAGCCCTCAATGCAAAGGCTCTAGACGCAAATATTGGTGTGAGAGCTAATTCAATCAAGGAAACACTGCATGTTGGTGAAGGGCATATTGAAGAAGGATCAGCCGAGTGGTTCTTGTGGGAGAACAACTCCATTTGGCTCACTAACTTCACACACCATCAGGCTTCCAAGCAGCTCTCAAGGAAACTCAGTTTTCACACTCTATGCTTAGTGCCCTTTGAGTGCATTATCTAGGAATGAACCTGGTAGAGCATCCCACACAAACGAATGCTCCACATGCGGGTTTCACATGCCACCAACTCCACATTCTCAGGCAACTTCAGCGCCACAGCCGTTTTCAGATAGCCCTCAATGCAAAGGCTCTAGACGCAAATATTGGTGTGAGAGCTAATTCAATCAAGGAAACACTGCATGTTGGTGAAGGGCATATTGAAGAAGGATCAGCCGAGTGGTTCTTGTGGGAGAACAACTCCATTTGGCTCACTAACTTCACACACCATCAGGCTTCCAAGCAGCTCTCAAGGAAACTCAGTTTTCACACTCTATGCTTAGTGCTCTTTGTGTGCCTAGGACTGAAATGACCTGGTAGAGCATCCCACACAAACGAATGCTCCACATGCGGGTTTCACATGCCACCAACTCCACATTCTCAGGCAACTTCTGCGCCACAGCCGTTTTCAGATAGCCACGCAAATATTGGTGTGAGAGCTAATTCAATCAAGGAAACACTGCATGTTGGTGAAGGGCATATTGAAGAAGGATCAGCCGAGTGGTTCTTGTGGGAGAACAACTCCATTTGGCTCACTAACTTCACACACCATCAGGCTTCCAAGCAGCTCTCAAGGAAACTCAGGTTTCACGCTCTATGTTTAGTGCCCTTTGAGTGCATTATCTAGGAATGAACCTGGTAGAGCTTGGTCAGCCACACAAACAAATGCTCCACATGCGGGTTTCACATGCCACCAACTCCACATTCACAGGCAACTTCAGCGCCACAGCCGTTTTCAGATAGCCCTCAAAGCAAAGGCTCTAGACGCAAATATTGGTGTGAGAGCTAATTCAATCAAGGAAACACTGCATGTTGGTGAAGGGCATATTGAAGAAGGATCAGCCGAGTGGTTCTTGTGGGAGAACAACTCCATTTGGCTCACTAACTTCACACACCATCAGGCTTCCAAGCAGCTCTCAAGGAAACTCAGTTTTCACACTCTATGCTTAGTGCCCTTTGAGTGCCTAGGACTGAAAAGAAGCTTGGTGAGCATCCCACACAAACGAATGCTCAACATGCGGGTTTCACATGCCACCAACTCCACATTCACAGGCAACTTCAGCGCCACAGCCGTTTTCAGATAGCCCTCAATGCAAAGGCTCTAGACGCAAATATTGGTGTGAGAGCTAATTCAATCAAGGAAACACTGCATGTTAGTGAAGGGCATATTGAAGAAGGATCAGCCGAGTGGTTCTTGTGGGAGAACAACTCCATTTGGCTCACTAACTTCACACACCATCAGGCTTCCAAGCAGCTCTCAAGGAAACTCAGTTTTCACACTCTATGCTTAGTGCCCTTTGAGTGCATTATCTAGGAATGAACCTGGTAGAGCATCCCACACAAACGAATGCTCCACATGCGGGTTTCACATGCCACCAACTCCACATTCTCAGGCAACTTCAGCGCCACAGCCGTTTTCAGATAGCCCTCAATGCAAAGGCTCTAGACCCAAATATTGGTGTGAGAGCTAATTCAATCAAGGAAACACTGCATGTTGGTGAAGGGCATATTGAAGAAGGATCAGCCGAGTGGTTCTTGTGGGAGAACAACTCCATTTGGCTCACTAACTTCACACACCATCAGGCTTCCAAGCAGCTCTCAAGGAAACTCAGTTTTCACACTCTATGCTTAGTGCTCTTTGTGTGCCTAGGACTGAAATGACCTGGTAGAGCATCCCACACAAACGAATGCATCCACATGCGGGTTTCACATGCCACCAACTCCACATTCTCAGGCAACTTCAGCGCCACAGCCGTTTTCAGATAGCCCTCAATGCAAAGGCTCTAGACGCAAATATTGGTGTGAGAGCTAATTCAATCAAGGAAACACTGCATGTTGGTGAAGGGCATATTGAAGAAGGATCAGCCGAGTGGTTCTTGTGGGAGAACAACTCCATTTGGCTCACTAACTTCACACACCATCAGGCTTCCAAGCAGCTCTCAAGGAAACTCAGTTTTCACGCTCTATGCTTAGTGCCATTTGAGTGTATTATCTAGGAATGAACCTGGTAGAGCATCCCACACAAACGAATGCTTCACATGCGGGTTTCACATGCCACCAACTCCACATTCACAGGCAACTTCAGCGCCACAGCCGTTTTCAGATAGCCCTCAATGCAAAGGCTCTAGACGCAAATATTGGTGTGAGAGCTAATTCAATCAAGGAAACACTGCATGTTGGTGAAGGGCATATTGAAGAAGGATCAGCCGAGTGGTTCTTGTGGGAGAACAACTCCATTTGGCTCACTAACTTCACACACCATCAGGCTTCCAAGCAGCTCTCAAGGAAACTCAGTTTTCACACTCTATGCTTAGTGCCCTTTTGAGTGCCTAGGACTGAAAAGAAGCTTGGTGAGCATCCCACACAAACGAATGCTCCACATGCGGGTTTCACATGCCACCAACTCCACATTCACAGGCAACTTCAGCGCCACAGCCGTTTTCAGATAGCCCTCAATGCAAAGGCTCTAGACGCAATATTGGTGTGAGAGCTAATTCAATCAAGGAAACACTGCATGTTAGTGAAGGGCATATTGAAGAAGGATCAGCCGAGTGGTTCTTGTGGGAGAACAACTCCAATTTGGCTCACTAACTTCACACACCATCAGGCTTCCAAGCAGCTCTCAAGGAAACTCAGTTTTCACACTCTATGCTTAGTGCCCTTTGAGTGCATTATCTAGGAATGAACCTGGTAGAGCATCCCACACAAACGAATGCTCCACATGCGGGTTTCACATGCCACCAACTCCACATTCTCCAGGCAACTTCAGCGCCACAGCCGTTTTCAGATAGCCCCTCAATGCAAAGGCTCTAGACCCCAAATATTGGTGTGAGAGCTAATTCAATCAAGGAAACACTGCATGTTGGTGAAGGGCATATTGAAGAAGGATCAGCCGAGTGGTCCTTGTGGGAGAACAACTCCATTTGGCTCACTAACTTCACACACCATCAGGCTTCCAAGCAGCTCTCAAGGAAACTCAGTTTTCACACTCTATGCTTAGTGCCCTTTGAGTGCCTAGGACTGAAAAGAAGCTTGGTGAGCATCCCACATAAACGAATGCTCCACATGCGGGTTTCACATGCCACCAACTCCACATTGACAGGCAACTTCAGCGCCACAACCGTTTTCAGATAGCCCTCAATGCAAAGGCTCTAGACGCAAATATTGGTGTGAGAGCCAATTGAATCAAGGAAACACTGCATGTTGGTGAAGGGCATATTGAAGAAGGATCAACCGAGTGGTTCTTGTGGGAGAACAACTCCATTTGGCTCACTAACTTCACACACCATCAGGCTTCCAAGCAGCTCTCAAGGAAACTCAGTTTTCACACTCTATGCTTAGTGCCCTTTGAGTGTATTATCTAGGAATGAACCTGGTAGAGCATCCCACACAAACGAATGCTTCACATGCGGGTTTCACATGCCACCAACTCCACATTCACAGGCAACTTCAGCGCCACAGCCGTTTTCAGATAGCCCTCAATGCAAAGGCTCTAGACGCAAATATTGGTGTGAGAGCTAATTCAATCAAGGAAACACTGCATGTTGGTGAAGGGCATATTGAAGAAGGATCAGCCGAGTGGTTCTTGTGGTGAGAACAACTCCATTTGGCTCACTAACTTCACACACCATCAGGCTTCCAAGCAGCTCTCAAGGAAACTCAGTTTCACACTCTATGCTTAGTGCTCTTTGTGTGCCTAGGACTGAAATGACCTGGTAGAGCATCCCACACAAACGAATGCTCCACATGCGGGTTTCACATGCCCACCAACTCCACATTCTCAGGCAACTTCAGTGCCACAGCCGTTTTCAGATAGCCCTCAATGCAAAGGCTCTAGACACAAATATTGGTGTGAGAGCTAATTCAATCAAGGAAACACTGCATGTTAGTGAAGGGCATATTGAAGAAGGATCAGCCGAGTGGTTCTTGTGGGAGAACAACTCCATTTGGCTCACTAACTTCACACACCATCAGGCTTCCAAGCAGCTCTCAAGGAAACTCAGTTTTCACACTCTATGCTTAGTGCCCTTTGAGTGCATTATCTAGGAATGAACCTGGTAGAGCATCCCACACAAACGAATGCTCCACATGCGGGTTTCACATGCCACCAACTCCACATTCACAGGCAACTTCAGCGCCACAGCTGTTTTCAGATAGCCCTCAAAGCAAAGGCTCTAGACGCAAATATTGGTGTGAGAGCTAATTCAATCAAGGAAACACTGCATGTTGGTGAAGGGCATATTGAAGAAGGATCAGCCGAGTGGTTCTTGTGGGAGAACAACTCCATTTGGCTCACTAACTTCACACACCATCAGGCTTCCAAGCAGCTCTCAAGGAAACTCAGTTTTCACACTCTATGCTTAGTGCCCTTTGAGTGCCTAGGACTGAAAAGAAGCTTGGTGAGCATCCCACATAAACGAATGCTCCACATGCGGGTTTCACATGCCACCAACTCCACATTGACAGGCAACTTCAGCGCCACAACCGTTTTCAGATAGCCCTCAATGCAAAGGCTCTAGACGCAATATTGGTGTGAGAGCTAATTCAATCAAGGAAACACTGCATGTTGGTGAAGGGCATATTGAAGAAGGATCAACCGAGTGGTTCTTGTGGGAGAACAACTCCATTTGGCTCACTAACTTCCACACACCCATCAGGCTTCCAAGCAGCTCTCAAGGAAACTCAGTTTTCACACTCTATGCTTAGTGCTCTTTGTGTGCCTAGGACTGAAATGACCTGGTAGAGCATCCCACACAAACGAATGCTCCACATGCGGGTTTCACATGCCACCAACTCCACATTCTCAGGCAACTTCAGTGCCACAGCCGTTTTCAGATAGCCCTCAATGCAAAGGCTCTAGACACAAAGATTGGTGTGAGAGCTAATTCAATCAAGGAAACACTGCATGTTAGTGAAGGGCATATTGAAGAAGGATCAGCCGAGTGGTTCTTGTGGGAGAACAACTCCATTTGGCTCACTAACTTCACACACCATCAGGCTTCCAAGCAGCTCTCAAGGAAACTCAGTTTTCACACTCTATGCTTAGTGCCCTTTGAGTGCATTATCTAGGAATGAACCTGGTAGAGCATCCCACACAAACGAATGCTCCACATGCGGGTTTCACATGCCACCAACTCCACATTCACAGGCAACTTCAGCGCCACAGCTGTTTTCAGATAGCCCTCAAAGCAAAGGCTCTAGACGCAAATATTGGTGTGAGAGCTAATTCAATCAAGGAAACACTGCATGTTGGTGAAGGGCATATTGAAGAAGGATCAGCCGAGTGGTTCTTGTGGGAGAACAACTCCATTTGGCTCACTAACTTCACACACCATCAGGCTTCCAAGCAGCTCTCAAGGAAACTCAGTTTTCACACTCTATGCTTAGTGCCCTTTGAGTGCCTAGGACTGAAAAGAAGCTTGGTGAGCATCCCACATAAACGAATGCTCCACATGCGGGTTTCACATGCCACCAACTCCACATTGACAGGCAACTTCAGCGCCACAACCGTTTTCAGATAGCCCTCAATGCAAAGGCTCTAGACGCAAATATTGGTGTGAGAGCTAATTCAATCAAGGAAACACTGCATGTTGGTGAAGGGCATATTGAAGAAGGATCAACCGAGTGGTTCTTGTGGGAGAAACAACTCCATTTGGCTCACTAACTTCACACACCATCAGGCTTCCAAGCAGCTCTCAAGGAAACTCAGTTTTCACACTCTATGCTTAGTGCTCTTTGTGTGCCTAGGACTGAAATGACCTGGTAGAGCATCCCACACAAACGAATGCTCCACATGCGGGTTTCACATGCCACCAACTCCACATTCTCAGGCAACTTCAGTGCCACAAGCCGTTTTCAGATAGCCCCTCAATGCAAAGGCTCTAGACACAAATATTGGTGTGAGAGCTAATTCAATCAAGGAAACACTGCATGTTAGTGAAGGGCATATTGAAGAAGGATCAAGCCGAGTGGTTCTTGTGGGAGAACAACTCCATTTGGCTCACTAACTTCACACACCATCAGGCTTCCAAGCAGCTCTCAAGGAAACTCAGTTTTCACACTCTATGCTTAGTGCCCTTTGAGTGCATTATCTAGGAATGAACCTGGTAGAGCATCCCACATAAACGAATGCTCCACATGCGGGTTTCACATGCCACCAACTCCACATTCACAGGCAACTTCAGCGCCACAGCCGTTTTCAGATAGCCCTCAAAGCAAAGGCTCTAGACGCAAATATTGGTGTGAGAGCTAATTCAATCAAGGAAACACTGCATGTTGGTGAAGGGCATATTGAAGAAGGATCAGCCGAGTGGTTCTTGTGGGAGAACAACTCCATTTGGCTCACTAACTTCACACACCATCAGGCTTCCAAGCAGCTCTCAAGGAAACTCAGTTTTCACACTCTATGCTTAGTGCCCTTTGAGTGCCTAGGACTGAAAAGAAGCTTGGTGAGCATCCCACATAAACGAATGCTCCACATGCGGGTTTCACATGCCACCAACCCCACATTGACAGGCAACTTCAGCGCCACAACCGTTTTCAGATAGCCCTCAATGCAAAGGATCTAGACGCAAATATTGGTGTGAGAGCTAATTCAATCAAGGAAACACTGCATGTTGGTGAAGGGCATATTGAAGAAGGATCAACCGAGTGTTCTTGTGGGAGAACAACTCCATTTGGCTCACTAACTTCACACACCATCAGGCTTCCAAGCAGCTCTCAAGGAAACTCAGTTTTCACACTCTATGCTTAGTGCTCTTTGTGTGCCTAGGACTGAAATGAACCTGGTAGAGCATCCCACACAAACGAATGCTCCACATGCGGGTTTCACATGCCACCAACTCCACATTCTCAGGCAACTTCAGTGCCACAGCCATTTTCAGATAGCCCTCAATGCAAAGGCTCTAGACGCAAATATTTGTGTGAGAGCTAATTCAATCAAGGAAACACTGCATGTTAGTGAAGGGCATATTGAAGAAGGATCAGCCGAGTGGTTCTTGTGGGAGAACAACTCCATTTGGCTCACTAACTTCACACACCATCAGGCTTCCAAGCAAGCTCTCAAGGAAACTCAGTTTTCACACTCTATGCTTAGTGCCCTTTGAGTGCATTATCTAGGAATGAACCTGGTAGAGCATCCCACACAAACGAATGCTCCACATGCGGGTTTCACATGCCACCAACTCCACATTCTCAGGCAACTTCAGCGCCACAGCCGTTTTCAGATAGCCCTCAATGCAAAGGCTCTAGACGCAAATATTGGTGTGAGAGCTAATTCAATCAAGGAAACACTGCATGTTGGTGAAGGGCATATTGAAGAAGGATCAGCCGAGTGGTTCTTGTGGGAGAACAACTCCATTTGGCTCACTAACTTCACACACCATCAGGCTTCCAAGCAGCTCTCAAGGAACCTCAGTTTTCACGCTCTATGTTTAGTGCCCTTTGAGTGCATTATCTAGGAATGAACCTGGTAGAGCTTGGTCAGCCACACAAACGAATGCTCCACATGCGGGTTTCAACATGCCACCAACTCCACATTCACAGGCAACTTCAGCGCCACAACCGTTTTCAGATAGCCCTCAAGCAAAGGCTCTAGACGCAAATATTGGTGTGAGAGCTAATTCAATCAAGGAAACACTGCATGTTGGTGAAGGGCATATTGAAGAAGGATCAGCCGAGTGGTTCTTGTGTGGGAGAACAACTCCATTTGGCTCACTAACTTCACACACCATCAGGCTTCCAAGCAGCTCTCAAGGAAACTCAGTTTTCACACTCTATGCTTAGTGCCCTTTGAGTGCCTAGGACTGAAAAGAAGCTTGGTGAGCATCCCACATAAACGAATGCTCCACATGCGGGTTTCACATGCCACCAACTCCACATTCACAGGCAACTTCAGCGCCACAACCGTTTTCAGATAGCCCTCAATGCAAAGGCTCTAGACGCAAATATTGGTGTATTGGTGTGAGAGCTAATTCAATCAAGGAAACACTGCATGTTGGTGAAGGGCATATTGAAGAAGGATCAACCGAGTGGTTCTTGTGGGAGAACAACTCCATTTGGCTCACTAACTTCACACACCATCAGGCTTCCAAGCAGCTCTCAAGGAAACTCAGTTTTCACACTCTATGCTTAGTGCTCTTTGTGTGCCTAGGACTGAAATGACCTGGTAGAGCATCCCACACAAACGAATGCTCCACATGCGGGTTTCACATGCCACCAACTCCACATTCTCAGGCAACTTCAGCGCCACAGCCGTTTTCAGATAGCCCTCAATGCAAAGGCTCTAGACACAAATATTGGTGTGAGAGCTAATTCAATCAAGGAAACACTGCATGTTAGTGAAGGGCATATTGAAGAAGGATCAGCCGAGTGGTTCTTGTGGGAGAACAACTCCATTTGGCTCACTAACTTCACACACCATCAGGCTTCCAAGCAGCTCTCAAGGAAACTCAGTTTTCACACTCTATGCTTAGTGCCCTTTGAGTGCATTATCTAGGAATGAACCTGGTAGAGCATCCCACACAAACGAATGCTCCACATGCGGGTTTCACATGCCACCAACTCCACATTCACAGGCAACTTCAGCGCCACAGCCGTTTTCAGATAGCCCTCAAAGCAAAGGCTCTAGACGCAAATATTGGTGTGAGAGCTAATTCAATCAAGGAAACACTGCATGTTGGTGAAGGGCATATTGAAGAAGGATCAGCCGAGTGGTTCTTGTGGGAGAACAACTCCATTTGGCTCACTAACTTCACACACCATCAGGCTTCCAAGCAGCTCTCAAGGAAACTCAGTTTTCACACTCTATGCTTAGTGCCCTTTGAGTGCCTAGGACTGAAAAGAAGCTTGGTGAGCATCCCACATAAACGAATGCTCCACATGCGGGTTTCACATGCCACCAACCCCACATTGACAGGCAACTTCAGCGCCACAACCGTTTTCAGATAGCCCTCAATGCAAAGGCTCTAGACGCAAATATTGGTGTGAGAGCTAATTCAATCAAGGAAACACTGCATGTTGGTGAAGGGCATATTGAAGAAGGATCAACCGAGTGGTTCTTGTGGGAGAACAACTCCATTTGGCTCACTAACTTCACACACCATCAGGCTTCCAAGCAGCTCTCAAGGAAACTCAGTTTTCACACTCTATGCTTAGTGTTCTTTGTGTGCATTATCTAGGAACGAACCTGGTAGAGCATCCCACACAAACGAATGCTCCACATGCGGGTTTCACATGCCACCAACTCCACATTGACAGGCAACTTCAGCGCCACAGCCGTTTTCAGATAGCCCTCAATGCAAAGGCTCTAGACGCAAATATTGGTGTGAGAGCTAATTCAATCAAGGAAACACTGCATGTTAGTGAAGGGCATATTGAAGAAGGATCAGCCGAGTGGTTCTTGTGGGAGAACAACTCCATTTGGCTCACTAACTTCACACACCATCAGGCTTCCAAGCAGCTCTCAAGGAAACTCAGTTTTCACACTCTATGCTTAGTGCCCTTTGAGTGCATTATCTAGGAATGAACCTGGTAGAGCATCCCACACAAACGAATGCTCCACATGCGGGTTTCACATGCCACCAACTCCACATTCTCAGGCAACTTCAGCGCCACAGCCGTTTTCAGATAGCCCTCAATGCAAAGGCTCTAGACGCAAATATTGGTGTGAGAGCTAATTCAATCAAGGAAACACTGCATGTTGGTGAAGGGCATATTGAAGAAGGATCAGCCGAGTGGTTCTTGTGGGAGAACAACTCCATTTGGCTCACTAACTTCACACACCATCAGGCTTCCAAGCAGCTCTCAAGGAACCTCAGGTTTCACGCTCTATGTTTAGTGCCCTTTGAGTGCATTATCTAGGAATGAACCTGGTAGAGCTTGGTCAGCCACACAAACGAATGCTCCACATGCGGGTTTCACATGCCACCAACTCCACATTCACAGGCAACTTCAGCGCCACAGCCGTTTTCAGATAGCCCTCAAAGCAAAGGCTCTAGACGCAAATATTGGTGTGAGAGCTAATTCAATCAAGGAAACACTGCATGTTGGTGAAGGGCATATTGAAGAAGGATCAGCCGAGTGGTTCTTGTGGGAGAACAACTCCATTTGGCTCACTAACTTCACACACCATCAGGCTTCCAAGCAGCTCTCAAGGAAACTCAGTTTTCACACTCTATGCTTAGTGCCCTTTGAGTGCCTAGGACTGAAAAGAAGCTTGGTGAGCATCCCACTTAAACGAATGCTCCACATGCGGGTTTCACATGCCACCAACTCCACATTGACAGGCAACTTCAGCGCCACAGCCGTTTTCAGATAGCCCTCAATGCAAAGGCTCTAGACGCAAATATTGGTGTGAGAGCTAATTCAATCAATGAAACACTGCATGTTGGTGAAGGGCATATTGAAGAAGGATCAACCGAGTGGTTCTTGTGGGAGAACAACTCCATTTGGCTCACTAACTTCACACACCATCAGGCTTCCAAGCAGCTCTCAAGGAAACTCAGTTTTCACACTCTATGCTTAGTGCCCTTTGAGTGTATTATCTAGGAATGAACCTGGTAGAGCATCCCACACAAACGAATGCTCCACATGCGGGTTTCACATGCCACCAACTCCACATTCACAGGCAACTTCAGCGCCACAGCCGTTTTCAGATAGCCCTCAATGCAAAGGCTCTAGACGCAAATATTGGTGTGAGAGCTAATTCAATCAAGGAAACACTGCATGTTGGTGAAGGGCATATTGAAGAAGGATCAGCCGAGTGGTTCTTGTGGGAGAACAACTCCATTTGGCTCACTAACTTCACACACCATCAGGCTTCCAAGCAGCTCTCAAGGAAACTCAGTTTTCACACTCTATGCTTAGTGCTCTTTGTGTGCCTAGGACTGAAATGACCTGGTAGAGCATCCCACACAAACGAATGCTCCACATGCGGGTTTCACATGCCACCAACTACACATTCTCAGGCAACTTCAGTGCCACAGCCGTTTTCAGATAGCCCTCAATGCAAAGGCTCTAGACGCAAATATTGGTGTGAGAGCTAATTCAATCAAGGAAACACTGCATGTTAGTGAAGGGCATATTGAAGAAGGATCAGCCGAGTGGTTCTTGTGGGAGAACAACTCCATTTGGCTCACTAACTTCACACACCATCAGGCTTCCAAGCAGCTCTCAAGGAAACTCAGTTTTCACACTCTATGCTTAGTGCCCTTTGAGTGCATTATCTAGGAATGAACCTGGTAGAGCATCCCACACAAACGAATGCTCCACATCGGGTTTCACATGCCACCAACTCCACATTCACAGGCAACTTCAGCGCCACAGCCGTTTTCAGATAGCCCTCAAAGCAAAGGCTCTAGACGCAAATATTGGTGTGAGAGCTAATTCAATCAAGGAAACACTGCATGTTGGTGAAGGGCATATTGAAGAAGGATCAGCCGAGTGGTTCTTGTGGGAGAACAACTCCATTTGGCTCACTAACTTCACACACCATCAGGCTTCCAAGCAGCTCTCAAGGAAACTCAGTTTTCACACTCTATGCTTAGTGCCCTTTGAGTGCCTAGGACTGAAAAGAAGCTTGGTGAGCATCCCACACAAACGAATGCTCCACATGCGGGTTTCACATGCCACCAACTCCACATTCACAGGCAACTTCAGCGCCACAGCCGTTTTCAGATAGCCCTCAATGCAAAGGCTCTAGACGCAAATATTGGTGTGAGAGCTAATTCAATCAAGGAAACACTGCATGTTGGTGAAGGGCATATTGAAGAAGGATCAGCCGAGTGGTTCTTGTGGGAGAACAACTCCATTTGGCTCACTAACTTCACACACCATCAGGCTTCCAAGCAGCTCTCAAGGAAACTCAGTTTTCACACTCTATGTTTAGTGCCCTTTGAGTGCATTATCTAGGAATGAACCTGGTAGAGCATCCCACATAAACGAATGCTCCACATGCAGGTTTCACATGCCACCAACTCCACATTCACAGGCAACTTCAGCGCCACAGCCGTTTTCAGATAGCCCTCAATGCAAAGGCTCTAGACGCAAATATTGGTGTGAGAGCTAATTTAATCAAGGAAACACTGCATGTTGGTGAAGGGCATATTGAAGAAGGATCAGCCGAGTGGTTCTTGTGGGAGAACAACTCCATTTGGCTCACTAACTTCACACACCATCAGGCTTCCAAGCAGCTCTCAAGGAAACTCAGTTTTCACACTCTATGCTTAGTGCCCTTTGAGTGCATTATCTAGGAATGAACCTGGTAGAGCATCCCACACAAACGAATGCTTCACATGCGGGTTTCACATGCCACCAACTCCACATTCACAGGCAACTTCAGCGCCACAGCCGTTTTCAGATAGCCCTCAATGCAAAGGCTCTAGACGCAAATATTGGTGTGAGAGCTAATTCAATCAAGGAAACACTGCATGTTTGTGAAGGGCATATTGAAGAAGGATCAGCCGAGTGGTTCTTGTGGGAGAACAACTCCATTTGGCTCACTAACTTCACACACCATCAGGCTTCCAAGCAGCTCTCAAGGAAACTCAGTTTTCACACTCTATGCTTAGTGCCCTTTGTATGGCTAGGACTGAAATGAACCTGGTAGAGCATCCCACAGAAACGAATGCTCCACATGCGGGTTTCACATGCCACCAACTCCACATTCACAGGCAACTTCAGCGCCACAGCCGTTTTCAGATAGCACTCAAAGCAAAGGCTCTAGACGCAAATATTGGTGTGAGAGCTAATTGAATCAAGGAAACACTGCATGTTGGTGAAGGGCATATTGAAGAAGGATCAGCCGAGTGGTTCTTGTGGGAGAACAACTCCATTTGGCTCACTAACTTCACACACCATCAGGCTTCCAAGCAGCTCTCAAGGAAACTCAGTTTTCACACTCTATGCTTAGTGCCCTTTGTATGGCTAGGACTGAAATGAACCTGGTAGAGCATACCACACAAACGAATGCTCCACATGCGGGTTTCACATGCCACCAACTCCACATTCACAGGCAACTTCAGCGCCACAGCCATTTTCAGATAGCCCTCAATGCAAAGGCTCTAGACGCAAATATTGGTGTGAGAGCTAATTCAATCAAGGAAACACTGCATGTTGGTGAAGGGCATATTGAAGAAGGATCAGCCGAGTGGTTCTTGTGGGAGAACAACTCCATTTGGCTCACTAACTTCACACACCATCAGGCTTCCAAGCAGCTCTCAAGGAAACTCAGGTTTCACGCTCTATGTTTAGTGCCCTTTGAGTGCATTATCTAGGAATGAACCTGGTAGAGCTTGGTCAGCCACACAAACGAATGCTCCACATGCGGGTTTCACATGCCACCAACTCCACATTCACAGGCAACTTCAGCGCCACAGCCGTTTTCAGATAGCCCTCAAAGCAAAGGCTCTAGACGCAAATATTGGTGTGAGAGCTAATTCAATCAAGGAAACACTGCATGTTGGTGAAGGGCATATTGAAGAAGGATCAGCCGAGTGGTTCTTGTGGGAGAACAACTCCATTTGGCTCACTAACTTCACACACCATCAGGCTTCCAAGCAGCTCTCAAGGAAACTCAGTTTTCACACTCTATGCTTAGTGCCCTTTGAGTGCCTAGGACTGAAAAGAAGCTTGGTGAGCATCCCACATAAACGAATGCTCCACATGCGGGTTTCACATGCCACCAACTCCACATTGACAGGCAACTTCAGCGCCACAGCCGTTTTCAGATAGCCCTCAATGCAAAGGCTCTAGACGCAAATATTGGTGTGAGAGCTAATTCAATCAAGGAAACACTGCATGTTGGTGAAGGGCATATTGAAGAAGGATCAACCGAGTGGTTCTTGTGGGAGAACAACTCCATTTGGCTCACTAACTTCACACACCATCAGGCTTCCAAGCAGCTCTCAAGGAAACTCAGTTTTCACACTCTATGCTTAGTGCCCTTTGAGTGTATTATCTAGGAATGAACCTGGTAGAGCATCCCACACAAACGAATGCTCCACATGCGGGTTTCACATGCCACCAACTCCACATTCACAGGCAACTTCAGCGCCACAGCCGTTTTCAGATAGCCCTCAATGCAAAGGATCTAGACGCAAATATTGGTGTGAGAGCTAATTCAATCAAGGAAACACTGCATGTTGGTGAAGGGCATATTGAAGAAGGATCAGCCGAGTGGTTCTTGTGGGAGAACAACTCCATTTGGCTCACTAACTTCACACACCATCAGGCTTCCAAGCAGCTCTCAAGGAAACTCAGTTTTCACACTCTATGCTTAGTGTTCTTTGTGTGCCTAGGACTGAAATGACCTGGTAGAGCATCCCACACAAACGAATGCTCCACATGCGGGTTTCACATGCCACCAACTACACATTCTCAGGCAACTTCAGTGCCACAGCCATTTTCAGATAGCCCTCAATGCAAAGGCTCTAGACGCAAATATTGGTGTGAGAGCTAATTCAATCAAGGAAACACTGCATGTTAGTGAAGGGCATATTGAAGAAGGATCAGCCGAGTGGTTCTTGTGGGAGAACAACTCCATTTGGCTCACTAACTTCACACACCATCAGGCTTCCAAGCAGCTCTCAAGGAAACTCAGTTTTCACACTCTATGCTTAGTGCCCTTTGAGTGCATTATCTAGGAATGAACCTGGTAGAGCATCCCACACAAACGAATGCTCCACATGCGGGTTTCACATGCCACCAACTCCACATTCACAGGCAACTTCAGCGCCACAGCCGTTTTCAGATAGCCCTCAATGCAAAGGCTCTAGACGCAAATATTGGTGTGAGAGCTAATTCAATCAAGGAAACACTGCATGTTGGTGAAGGGCATATTGAAGAAGGATCAGCCGAGTGGTTCTTGTGGGAGAACAACTCCATTTGGCTCACTAACTTCACACACCATCAGGCTTCCAAGCAGCTCTCAAGGAAACTCAGTTTTCACACTCTATGCTTAGTGCCCTTTGAGTGCCTAGGACTGAAAAGAAGCTTGGTGAGCATCCCACATAAACGAATGCTCCACATGCGGGTTTCACATGCCACCAACTCCACATTGACAGGCAACTTCAGCGCCACAGCCGTTTTCAGATAGCCCTCAAAGCAAAGGCTCTAGACGCCAATATTGGTGTGAGAGCTAATTCAATCAAGGAAACACTGCATGTTGGTGAAGGGCATATTGAAGAAGGATCAGCCGAGTGGTTCTTGTGGGAGAACAACTCCATTTGGCTCACTAACTTCACACACCATCAGGCTTCCAAGCAGCTCTCAAGGAAACTCAGTTTTCACACTCTATGCTTAGTGCTCTTTGTGTGCCTAGGACTGAAATGAACCTGGTAGAGCATCCCACACAAACGAATGCTCCACATGCGGGTTTCACATGCCATCAACTCCACATTCACAGGCAACTTCAGCGCCACAGCCGTTTTCAGATAGCCCTCAATGCAAAGGCTCTAGACGCAAATATTGGTGTGAGAGCTAATTCAATCAAGGAAACACTGCATGTTGGTGAAGGGCATATTGAAGAAGGATCAGCCGAGTGGTTCTTGTGGGAGAACAACTCCATTTGGCTCACTAACTTCACACACCATCAGGCTTCCAAGCAGCTCTCAAGGAAACTCAGGTTTCACGCTCTATGTTTAGTGCCCTTTGAGTGCATTATCTAGGAATGAACCTGGTAGAGCTTGGTCAGCCACACAAACGAATGCTCCACATGCGGGTTTCACATGCCACCAACTCCACATTCACAGGCAACTTCAGCGCCACAGCCGTTTTCAGATAGCCCTCAAAGCAAAGGCTCTAGACGCAAATATTGGTGTGAGAGCTAATTCAATCAAGGAAACACTGCATGTTGGTGAAGGGCATATTGAAGAAGGATCAGCCGAGTGGTTCTTGTGGGAGAACAACTCCATTTGGCTCACTAACTTCACACACCATCAGGCTTCCAAGCAGCTCTCAAGGAAACTCAGTTTTCACACTCTATGCTTAGTGCCCTTTGAGTGCCTAGGACTGAAAAGAAGCTTGGTGAGCATCCCACATAAACGAATGCTCCACATGCGGGTTTCACATGCCACCAACTCCACATTGACAGGCAACTTCAGCGCCACAGCCGTTTTCAGATAGCCCTCAATGCAAAGGCTCTAGACGCAAATATTGGTGTGAGAGCTAATTCAATCAAGGAAACACTGCATGTTGGTGAAGGGCATATTGAAGAAGGATCAACCGAGTGGTTCTTGTGGGAGAACAACTCCATTTGGCTCACTAACTTCACACACCATCAGGCTTCCAAGCAGCTCTCAAGGAAACTCAGTTTTCACACTCTATGCTTAGTGCCCTTTGAGTGTATTATCTAGGAATGAACCTGGTAGAGCATCCCACACAAACGAATGCTCCACATGCGGGTTTCACATGCCACCAACTCCACATTCACAGGCAACTTCAGCGCCACAGCCGTTTTCAGATAGCCCTCAATGCAAAGGCTCTAGACGCAAATATTGGTGTGAGAGCTAATTCAATCAAGGAAACACTGCATGTTGGTGAAGGGCATATTGAAGAAGGATCAGCCGAGTGGTTCTTGTGGGAGAACAACTCCATTTGGCTCACTAACTTCACACACCATCAGGCTTCCAAGCAGCTCTCAAGGAAACTCAGTTTTCACACTCTATGCTTAGTGCTCTTTGTGTGCCTAGGACTGAAATGACCTGGTAGAGCATCCCACACAAACGAATGCTCCACATGCGGGTTTCACATGCCACCAACTACACATTCTCAGGCAACTTCAGTGCCACAGCCGTTTTCAGATAGCCCTCAATGCAAAGGCTCTAGACGCAAATATTGGTGTGAGAGCTAATTCAATCAAGGAAACACTGCATGTTAGTGAAGGGCATATTGAAGAAGGATCAGCCGAGTGGTTCTTGTGGGAGAACAACTCCATTTGGCTCACTAACTTCACACACCATCAGGCTTCCAAGCAGCTCTCAAGGAAACTCAGTTTTCACACTCTATGCTTAGTGCCCTTTGAGTGCATTATCTAGGAATGAACCTGGTAGAGCATCCCACACAAACGAATGCTCCACATGCGGGTTTCACATGCCACCAACTCCACATTCACAGGCAACTTCAGCGCCACAGCCGTTTTCAGATAGCCCTCAATGCAAAGGCTCTAGACGCACATATTGGTGTGAGAGCTAATTCAATCAAGGAAACACTGCATGTTGGTGAAGGGCATATTGAAGAAGGATCAGCCGAGTGGTTCTTGTGGGAGAACAACTCCATTTGGCTCACTAACTTCACACACCATCAGGCTTCCAAGCAGCTCTCAAGGAAACTCAGTTTTCACACTCTATGCTTAGTGCCCTTTGAGTGCCTAGGACTGAAAAGAAGCTTGGTGAGCATCCCACATAAACGAATGCTCCACATGCGGGTTTCACATGCCACCAACTCCACATTGACAGGCAACTTCAGCGCCACAGCCGTTTTCAGATAGCCCTCAAAGCAAAGGCTCTAGACGCCAATATTGGTGTGAGAGCTAATTCAATCAAGGAAACACTGCATGTTGGTGAAGGGCATATTGAAGAAGGATCAGCCGAGTGGTTCTTGTGGGAGAACAACTCCATTTGGCTCACTAACTTCACACACCATCAGGCTTCCAAGCAGCTCTCAAGGAAACTCAGGTTTCACGCTCTATGTTTAGTGCCCTTTGAGTGCATTATCTAGGAATGAACCTGGTAGAGCTTGGTCAGCCACACAAACGAATGCTCCACATGCGGGTTTCACATGCCACCAACTCCACATTCACAGGCAACTTCAGCGCCACAGCCGTTTTCAGATAGCCCTCAAAGCAAAGGCTCTAGACGCAAATATTGGTGTGAGAGCTAATTCAATCAAGGAAACACTGCATGTTGGTGAAGGGCATATTGAAGAAGGATCAGCCGAGTGGTTCTTGTGGGAGAACAACTCCATTTGGCTCACTAACTTCACACACCATCAGGCTTCCAAGCAGCTCTCAAGGAAACTCAGTTTTCACACTCTATGCTTAGTGCCCTTTGAGTGCCTAGGACTGAAAAGAAGCTTGGTGAGCATCCCACATAAACGAATGCTCCACATGCGGGTTTCACATGCCACCAACTCCACATTGACAGGCAACTTCAGCGCCACAGCCGTTTTCAGATAGCCCTCAATGCAAAGGCTCTAGACGCAAATATTGGTGTGAGAGCTAATTCAATCAAGGAAACACTGCATGTTGGTGAAGGGCATATTGAAGAAGGATCAACCGAGTGGTTCTTGTGGGAGAACAACTCCATTTGGCTCACTAACTTCACACACCATCAGGCTTCCAAGCAGCTCTCAAGGAAACTCAGTTTTCACACTCTATGCTTAGTGCCCTTTGAGTGTATTATCTAGGAATGAACCTGGTAGAGCATCCCACACAAACGAATGCTCCACATGCGGGTTTCACATGCCACCAACTCCACATTCACAGGCAACTTCAGCGCCACAGCCGTTTTCAGATAGCCCTCAAAGCAAAGGCTCTAGACGCCAATATTGGTGTGAGAGCTAATTCAATCAAGGAAACACTGCATGTTGGTGAAGGGCATATTGAAGAAGGATCAGCCGAGTGGTTCTTGTGGGAGAACAACTCCATTTGGCTCACTAACTTCACACACCATCAGGCTTCCAAGCAGCTCTCAAGGAAACTCAGGTTTCACGCTCTATGTTTAGTGCCCTTTGAGTGCATTATCTAGGAATGAACCTGGTAGAGCTTGGTCAGCCACACAAACGAATGCTCCACATGCGGGTTTCACATGCCACCAACTCCACATTCACAGGCAACTTCAGCGCCACAGCCGTTTTCAGATAGCCCTCAAAGCAAAGGCTCTAGACGCAAATATTGGTGTGAGAGCTAATTCAATCAAGGAAACACTGCATGTTGGTGAAGGGCATATTGAAGAAGGATCAGCCGAGTGGTTCTTGTGGGAGAACAACTCCATTTGGCTCACTAACTTCACACACCATCAGGCTTCCAAGCAGCTCTCAAGGAAACTCAGTTTTCACACTCTATGCTTAGTGCCCTTTGAGTGCCTAGGACTGAAAAGAAGCTTGGTGAGCATCCCACATAAACGAATGCTCCACATGCGGGTTTCACATGCCACCAACTCCACATTGACAGGCAACTTCAGCGCCACAGCCGTTTTCAGATAGCCCTCAATGCAAAGGCTCTAGACGCAAATATTGGTGTGAGAGCTAATTCAATCAAGGAAACACTGCATGTTGGTGAAGGGCATATTGAAGAAGGATCAACCGAGTGGTTCTTGTGGGAGAACAACTCCATTTGGCTCACTAACTTCACACACCATCAGGCTTCCAAGCAGCTCTCAAGGAAACTCAGTTTTCACACTCTATGCTTAGTGCCCTTTGAGTGTATTATCTAGGAATGAACCTGGTAGAGCATCCCACACAAACGAATGCTCCACATGCGGGTTTCACATGCCACCAACTCCACATTCACAGGCAACTTCAGCGCCACAGCCGTTTTCAGATAGCCCTCAATGCAAAGGCTCTAGACGCAAATATTGGTGTGAGAGCTAATTCAATCAAGGAAACACTGCATGTTGGTGAAGGGCATATTGAAGAAGGATCAGCCGAGTGGTTCTTGTGGGAGAACAACTCCATTTGGCTCACTAACTTCACACACCATCAGGCTTCCAAGCAGCTCTCAAGGAAACTCAGTTTTCACACTCTATGCTTAGTGCTCTTTGTGTGCCTAGGACTGAAATGACCTGGTAGAGCATCCCACACAAACGAATGCTCCACATGCGGGTTTCACATGCCACCAACTACACATTCTCAGGCAACTTCAGTGCCACAGCCGTTTTCAGATAGCCCTCAATGCAAAGGCTCTAGACGCAAATATTGGTGTGAGAGCTAATTCAATCAAGGAAACACTGCATGTTAGTGAAGGGCATATTGAAGAAGGATCAGCCGAGTGGTTCTTGTGGGAGAACAACTCCATTTGGCTCACTAACTTCACACACCATCAGGCTTCCAAGCAGCTCTCAAGGAAACTCAGTTTTCACACTCTATGCTTAGTGCCCTTTGAGTGCATTATCTAGGAATGAACCTGGTAGAGCATCCCACACAAACGAATGCTCCACATGCGGGTTTCACATGCCACCAACTCCACATTCACAGGCAACTTCAGCGCCACAGCCGTTTTCAGATAGCCCTCAATGCAAAGGCTCTAGACGCACATATTGGTGTGAGAGCTAATTCAATCAAGGAAACACTGCATGTTGGTGAAGGGCATATTGAAGAAGGATCAGCCGAGTGGTTCTTGTGGGAGAACAACTCCATTTGGCTCACTAACTTCACACACCATCAGGCTTCCAAGCAGCTCTCAAGGAAACTCAGTTTTCACACTCTATGCTTAGTGCTCTTTGTGTGCCTAGGACTGAAATGAACCTGGTAGAGCATCCCACACAAACGAATGCTCCACATGCGGGTTTCACATGCCATCAACTCCACATTCTCAGGCAACTTCAGCGCCACAGCCGTTTTCAGATAGCTCTCAAAGCAAAGGCTCTAGACGCAAATATTGGTGTGAGAGCTAATTCAATCAATGAAACACTGCATGTTGGTGAAGGGCATATTGAAGAAGGATCAACCGAGTGGTTCTTGTGGGAGAACAACTCCATTTGGCTCACTAACTTCACACACCATCAGGCTTCCAAGCAGCTCTCAAGGAAACTCAGGTTTCACACTCTATGCTTAGTGCCCTTTGAGTGTATTATCTAGGAATGAACCTGGTAGAGCATCCCACACAAACGAATGCTTCACATGCGGGTTTCACATGCCACCAACTCCACATTCACAGGCAACTTCAGCGCCACAGCCGTTTTCAGACAGCCCTCAAAGCAAAGGCTCTAGACGCAAATATTGGTGTGAGAGCTAATTGAATCAAGGAAACACTGCATGTTGGTGAAGGGCATATTGAAGAAGGATCAGCCGAGTGGTTCTTGTGGGAGAACAACTCCATTTGGCTCACTAACTTCACACACCATCAGGCTTCCAAGCAGCTCTCAAGGAAACTCAGTTTTCACACTCTATGCTTAGTGCTCTTTGTGTGCCTAGGACTGAAATGAACCTGGTAGAGCATCACACACAAACGAATGCTCCACATGCGGGTTTCACATGCCACCAACTCCACATTCTCAGGCAACTTCAGTGCCACAGCCGTTTTCAGATAGCCCTCAATGCAAAGGCTCTAGACGCAAATATTGGTGTGAGAGCTAATTCAATCAAGGAAACACTGCATGTTGGTGAAGGGCATATTGAAGAAAGATCAGCCGAGTGGTTCTTGTGGGAGAACAACTCCATTTGGCTCACTAACTTCACACACCATCAGGCTTCCAAGCAGCTCTCAAGGAAACTCAGTTTTCACACTCTATGCTTAGTGCCCTTTGAGTGCATTATCTAGGAATGAACCTGGTAGAGCATCCCACACAAACGAATGCTCCACATGCGGGTTTCACATGCCACCAACTCCACATTCTCAGGCAACTTCAGCGCCACAGCCGTTTTCAGATAGCCCTCAATGCAAAGGCTCTAGACGCAAATATTGGTGTGAGAGCTAATTCAATCAAGGAAACACTGCATGTTGGTGAAGGGCATATTGAAGAAGGATCAGCCGAGTGGTTCTTGTGGGAGAACAACTCCATTTGGCTCACTAACTTCACACACCATCAGGCTTCCAAGCAGCTCTCAAGGAAACTCAGTTTTCACACTCTATGCTTAGTGCCCTTTGTATGGCTAGGACTGAAATGAACCTGGTAGAGCATCCCACACAAGCGAATGCTCCACATGCGGGCTTCACATGCCACCAACTCCACATTGACAGGCAACTTCAGCGCCACAGCCGTTTTCAGATAGCCCTCAATGCAAAGGCTCTAGACGCAAATATTGGTGTGAGAGCTAATTCAATCAAGGAAACACTGCATGTTGGTGAAGGGCATATTGAAGAAGGATCAACCGAGTGGTTCTTGTGGGAGAACAACTCCATTTGGCTCACTAACTTCACACACCATCAGGCTTCCAAGCAGCTCTCAAGGAAACTCAGTTTTCACACTCTATGCTTAGTGCCCTTTGAGTGTATTATCTAGGAATGAACCTGGTAGAGCATCCCACACAAACGAATGCTCCACATGCGGGTTTCACATGCCACCAACTCCACATTCACAGGCAACTTCAGCGCCACAGCCGTTTTCAGATAGCCCTCAATGCAAAGGCTCTAGACGCAAATATTGGTGTGAGAGCTAATTCAATCAAGGAAACACTGCATGTTGGTGAAGGGCATATTGAAGAAGGATCAGCCGAGTGGTTCTTGTGGGAGAACAACTCCATTTGGCTCACTAACTTCACACACCATCAGGCTTCCAAGCAGCTCTCAAGGAAACTCAGTTTTCACACTCTATGCTTAGTGCTCTTTGTGTGCCTAGGACTGAAATGACCTGGTAGAGCATCCCACACAAACGAATGCTCCACATGCGGGTTTCACATGCCACCAACTACACATTCTCAGGCAACTTCAGTGCCACAGCCGTTTTCAGATAGCCCTCAATGCAAAGGCTCTAGACGCAAATATTGGTGTGAGAGCTAATTCAATCAAGGAAACACTGCATGTTAGTGAAGGGCATATTGAAGAAGGATCAGCCGAGTGGTTCTTGTGGGAGAACAACTCCATTTGGCTCACTAACTTCACACACCATCAGGCTTCCAAGCAGCTCTCAAGGAAACTCAGTTTTCACACTCTATGCTTAGTGCCCTTTGAGTGCATTATCTAGGAATGAACCTGGTAGAGCATCCCACACAAACGAATGCTCCACATGCGGGTTTCACATGCCACCAACTCCACATTCACAGGCAACTTCAGCGCCACAGCCGTTTTCAGATAGCCCTCAATGCAAAGGCTCTAGACGCACATATTGGTGTGAGAGCTAATTCAATCAAGGAAACACTGCATGTTGGTGAAGGGCATATTGAAGAAGGATCAGCCGAGTGGTTCTTGTGGGAGAACAACTCCATTTGGCTCACTAACTTCACACACCATCAGGCTTCCAAGCAGCTCTCAAGGAAACTCAGTTTTCACACTCTATGCTTAGTGCTCTTTGTGTGCCTAGGACTGAAATGAACCTGGTAGAGCATCCCACACAAACGAATGCTCCACATGCGGGTTTCACATGCCATCAACTCCACATTCTCAGGCAACTTCAGCGCCACAGCCGTTTTCAGATAGCTCTCAAAGCAAAGGCTCTAGACGCAAATATTGGTGTGAGAGCTAATTCAATCAATGAAACACTGCATGTTGGTGAAGGGCATATTGAAGAAGGATCAACCGAGTGGTTCTTGTGGGAGAACAACTCCATTTGGCTCACTAACTTCACACACCATCAGGCTTCCAAGCAGCTCTCAAGGAAACTCAGGTTTCACACTCTATGCTTAGTGCCCTTTGAGTGTATTATCTAGGAATGAACCTGGTAGAGCATCCCACACAAACGAATGCTTCACATGCGGGTTTCACATGCCACCAACTCCACATTCACAGGCAACTTCAGCGCCACAGCCGTTTTCAGACAGCCCTCAAAGCAAAGGCTCTAGACGCAAATATTGGTGTGAGAGCTAATTGAATCAAGGAAACACTGCATGTTGGTGAAGGGCATATTGAAGAAGGATCAGCCGAGTGGTTCTTGTGGGAGAACAACTCCATTTGGCTCACTAACTTCACACACCATCAGGCTTCCAAGCAGCTCTCAAGGAAACTCAGTTTTCACACTCTATGCTTAGTGCTCTTTGTGTGCCTAGGACTGAAATGAACCTGGTAGAGCATCACACACAAACGAATGCTCCACATGCGGGTTTCACATGCCACCAACTCCACATTCTCAGGCAACTTCAGTGCCACAGCCGTTTTCAGATAGCCCTCAATGCAAAGGCTCTAGACGCAAATATTGGTGTGAGAGCTAATTCAATCAAGGAAACACTGCATGTTGGTGAAGGGCATATTGAAGAAAGATCAGCCGAGTGGTTCTTGTGGGAGAACAACTCCATTTGGCTCACTAACTTCACACACCATCAGGCTTCCAAGCAGCTCTCAAGGAAACTCAGTTTTCACACTCTATGCTTAGTGCCCTTTGAGTGCATTATCTAGGAATGAACCTGGTAGAGCATCCCACACAAACGAATGCTCCACATGCGGGTTTCACATGCCACCAACTCCACATTCTCAGGCAACTTCAGCGCCACAGCCGTTTTCAGATAGCCCTCAATGCAAAGGCTCTAGACGCAAATATTGGTGTGAGAGCTAATTCAATCAAGGAAACACTGCATGTTGGTGAAGGGCATATTGAAGAAGGATCAGCCGAGTGGTTCTTGTGGGAGAACAACTCCATTTGGCTCACTAACTTCACACACCATCAGGCTTCCAAGCAGCTCTCAAGGAAACTCAGTTTTCACACTCTATGCTTAGTGCCCTTTGTATGGCTAGGACTGAAATGAACCTGGTAGAGCATCCCACACAAGCGAATGCTCCACATGCGGGCTTCACATGCCACCAACTCCACATTGACAGGCAACTTCAGCGCCACAGCCGTTTTCAGATAGCCCTCAATGCAAAGGCTCTAGACGCAAATATTGGTGTGAGAGCTAATTCAATCAAGGAAACACTGCATGTTGGTGAAGGGCATATTGAAGAAGGATCAACCGAGTGGTTCTTGTGGGAGAACAACTCCATTTGGCTCACTAACTTCACACACCATCAGGCTTCCAAGCAGCTCTCAAGGAAACTCAGTTTTCACACTCTATGCTTAGTGCCCTTTGAGTGTATTATCTAGGAATGAACCTGGTAGAGCATCCCACACAAACGAATGCTTCACATGCGGGTTTCACATGCCACCAACTCCACATTCACAGGCAACTTCAGCGCCACAGCCGTTTTCAGATAGCCCTCAATGCAAAGGCTCTAGACGCAAATATTGGTGTGAGAGCTAATTCAATCAAGGAAACACTGCATGTTGGTGAAGGGCATATTGAAGAAGGATCAGCCGAGTGGTTCTTGTGGGAGAACAACTCCATTTGGCTCACTAACTTCACACACCATCAGGCTTCCAAGCAGCTCTCAAGGAAACTCAGTTTTCACACTCTATGCTTAGTGCCCTTTGAGTGCATTATCTAGGAATGAACCTGGTAGAGAATCCCGCACAAACGAATGCTCCACATGCGGGTTTCACATGCCACCAACTCCACATTCACAGGCAACTTCAGCGCCACAGCCGTTTTCAGATAGCCCTCAATGCAAAGGCTCTAGACGCAAATATTGGTGTGAGAGCTAATTCAATCAAGGAAACACTGCATGTTGGTGAAGGGCATATTGAAGAAGGATCAGCCGAGTGGTTCTTGTGGGAGAACAACTCCATTTGGCTCACTAACTTCACACACCATCAGGCTTCCCAGCAACTCTCAAGGAAACTCAGTTTTCACACTCTATGCTTAGTGCCCTTTGTATGGCTGGGACTGAAATGAACCTGGTAGAGCATGCCACACAAACGAATGCTCCACATGCGGGTTTCACATGCCACCAACTCCACATTCACAGGCAACTTCAGCGCCACAGCCGTTTTCAGATAACCCTCAAAGCAAAGGCTCTAGACGCAAATATTGGTGTGAGAGCTAATTCAATCAAGGAAACACTGCATGTTGGTGAAGGGCATATTGAAGAAGGATCAGCCGAGTGGTTCTTGTGGGAGAACAACTCCATTTGGCTCACTAACTTCACACACCATCAGGCTTCCAAGCAGCTCTCAAGGAAACTCAGTTTTCACACTCTATGCTTAGTGCCCTTTGTATGGCTAGGACTGAAATGAACCTGGTAGAGCATCCCACACAAACGAATGCTCCACATGCGGGTTTCACATGCCACCAACTCCACATTGACAGGCAACTTCAGCGCCACAGCCGTTTTCAGATAGCCCTCAATGCAAAGGCTCTAGACGCAAATATTGGTGTGAGAGCTAATTCAATCAAGGAAACACTGCATGTTGGTGAAGGGCATATTGAAGAAGGATCAACCGAGTGGTTCTTGTGGGAGAACAACTCCATTTGGCTCACTAACTTCACACACCATCAGGCTTCCAAGCAGCTCTCAAGGAAACTCAGTTTTCACACTCTATGCTTAGTGCCCTTTGAGTGTATTATCTAGGAATGAACCTGGTAGAGCATCCCACACAAACGAATGCTTCACATGAGGGTTTCACATGCCACCAACTCCACATTCACAGGCAACTTCAGCGCCACAGCCGTTTTCAGATAGCCCTCAATGCAAAGGCTCTAGACGCAAATATTGGTGTGAGAGCTAATTCAATCAAGGAAACACTGCATGTTGGTGAAGGGCATATTGAAGAAGGATCAGCCGAGTGGTTCTTGTGGGAGAACAACTCCATTTGGCTCACTAACTTCACTCACCATCAGGCTTCCAAGCAGCTCTCAAGGAAACTCAGTTTTCACACTCTATGCTTAGTGCTCTTTGTGTGCCTAGGACTGAAATGAACCTGGTAGAGCATCCCACACAAACGAATGCTCCACATGCGGGTTTCACATGCCACCAACTCCACATTCACAGGCAACTTCAGCGCCACAGCCGTTTTCAGATAGCCCTCAATGCAAAGGCTCTAGACGCAAATATTGGTGTGAGAGCTAATTCAATCAAGGAAACACTGCATGTTGGTGAAGGGCATATTGAAGAAGGATCAGCCGAGTGGTTCTTGTGGGAGAACAACTCCATTTGGCTCACTAACTTCACACACCATCAGGCTTCCAAGCAGCTCTCAAGGAAACTCAGTTTTCACACTCTATGCTTAGTGCCCTTTGAGTGCATTATCTAGGAATGAACCTGGTAGAGCATCCCGCACAAACGAATGCTCCACATGCGGGTTTCACATGCCACCAACTCCACATTGACAGGCAACTTCAGCGCCACAGCTGTTTTCAGATAGCCCTCAATGCAAAGGCTCTAGACGCAAATATTGGTGTGAGAGCTAATTCAATCAAGGAAACACTGCATGTTGGTGAAGGGCATATTGAAGAAGGATCAGCCGAGTGGTTCTTGTGGGAGAACAACTCCATTTGGCTCACTAACTTCACACACCATCAGGCTTCCCAGCAACTCTCAAGGAAACTCAGTTTTCACACTCTATGCTTAGTGCCCTTTGTATGGCTAGGACTGAAATGAACCTGGTAGAGCATGCCACACAAACGAATGCTCCACATGCGGGTTTCACATGCCACCAACTCCACATTCACAGGCAACTTCAGCGCCACAGCCGTTTTCAGATAACCCTCAAAGCAAAGGCTCTAGACGCAAATATTGGTGTGAGAGCTAATTCAATCAAGGAAACACTGCATGTTGGTGAAGGGCATATTGAAGAAGGATCAGCCGAGTGGTTCTTGTGGGAGAACAACTCCATTTGGCTCACTAACTTCACACACCATCAGGCTTCCAAGCAGCTCTCAAGGAAACTCAGTTTTCACACTCTAGGCTTAGTGCCCTTTGTATGGCTAGGACTGAAATGAACCTGGTAGAGCATCCCACACAAACGAATGCTTCACATGCGGGTTTCACATGCCACCAACTCCACATTCACAGGCAACTTCAGCGCCACAGCCGTTTTCAGATAGCCCTCAATGCAAAGGCTCTAGACGCAAATATTGGTGTGAGAGCCAATTCAATCAAGGAAACACTGCATCTTGGTGAAGGGCATATTGAAGAAGGATCAGCCGAGTGGTTCTTGTGGGAGAACAACTCCATTTGGCTCACTAACTTCACACACCATCAGGCTTCCAAGCAGCTCTCAAGGAAACTCAGTTTTCACACTCTATGTTTAGTGCCCTTTGAGTGCATTATCTAGGAATGAACCTGGTAGAGCATCCCACATAAACGAATGCTCCACATGCAGGTTTCACATGCCACCAACTCCACATTCACAGGCAACTTCAGCGCCACAGCCGTTTTCAGATAGCCCTCAATGCAAAGGCTCTAGACGCAAATATTGGTGTGAGAGCTAATTTAATCAAGGAAACACTGCATGTTGGTGAAGGGCATATTGAAGAAGGATCAGCCGAGTGGTTCTTGTGGGAGAACAACTCCATTTGGCTCACTAACTTCACACACCATCAGGCTTCCAAGCAGCTCTCAAGGAAACTCAGTTTTCACACTCTATGTTTAGTGCCCTTTGAGTGCATTATCTAGGAATGAACCTGGTAGAGCATCCCACACAAACGAATGCTTCACATGCGGGTTTCACATGCCACCAACTCCACATTCACAGGCAACTTCAGCGCCACAACCGTTTTCAGATAGCCCTCAATGCAAAGGCTCTAGACGCAAATATTGGTGTGAGAGCTAATTCAATCAAGGAAACACTGCATGTTTGTGAAGGGCATATTGAAGAAGGATCAGCCGAGTGGTTCTTGTGGGAGAACAACTCCATTTGGCTCACTAACTTCACACACCATCAGGCTTCCAAGCAGCTCTCAAGGAAACTCAGTTTTCACACTCTATGCTTAGTGCCCTTTGAGTGCCTAGGACTGAAATGAACCTGGTAGAGCATCCCACAGAAACGAATGCTCCACATGCGGGTTTCACATGCCACCAACTCCACATTCACAGGCAACTTCAGCGCCACAGCCGTTTTCAGATAGCACTCAAAGCAAAGGCTCTAGACGCAAATATTGGTGTGAGAGCTAATTCAATCAAGGAAACACTGCATGTTGGTGAAGGGCATATTGAAGAAGGATCAGCCGAGTGGTTCTTGTGGGAGAACAACTCCATTTGGCTCACTAACTTCACACACCATCAGGCTTCCAAGCAGCTCTCAAGGAAACTCAGTTTTCACACTCTATGCTTAGTGCCCTTTGTATGGCTAGGACTGAAATGAACCTGGTAGAGCATACCACACAAACGAATGCTCCACATGCGGGTTTCACATGCCACCAACTCCACATTCACAGGCAACTTCAGCGCCACAGCCATTTTCAGATAGCCCTCAATGCAAAGGCTCTAGACGCAAATATTGGTGTGAGAGCTAATTCAATCAAGGAAACACTGCATGTTGGTGAAGGGCATATTGAAGAAGGATCAGCCGAGTGGTTCTTGTGGGAGAACAACTCCATTTGGCTCACTAACTTCACACACCATCAGGCTTCCAAGCAGCTCTCAAGGAAACTCAGTTTTCACACTCTATGTTTAGTGCCCTTTGAGTGCATTATCTAGGAATGAACCTGGAAGAGCATCCCACATAAACGAATGCTCCACATGCGGGTTTCACATGCCACCAACTCCACATTCACAGGCAACTTCAGCGCCACAGCCGTTTTCAGATAGCCCTCAATGCAAAGGCTCTAGACGCAAATATTGGTGTGAGAGCCAATTCAATCAAGGAAACACTGCATCTTGGTGAAGGGCATATTGAAGAAGGATCAGCCGAGTGGTTCTTGTGGGAGAACAACTCCATTTGGCTCACTAACTTCACACACCATCAGGCTTCCAAGCAGCTCTCAAGGAAACTCAGTTTTCACACTCTATGCTTAGTGCCCTTTGTGTGCCTAGGACTGAAATGAAGCTTGGTCAGCATCCCACACAAACGAATGCTCCACATGCGGGTTTCACATGCCACCAACTCCACATTCACAGGCAACTTCAGCGCCACAGCCGTTTTCAGATAGCCCTCAATGCAAATGTTCTAGACGCAAATATTGGTGTGAGAGCTAATTCAATCAAGGAAACACTGCATGTTGGTGAAGGGCATATTGAAGAAGGATCAGCCGAGTGGTTCTTGTGGGAGAACAACTCCATTTGGCTCACTAACTTCACACACCATCAGGCTTCCAAGCAGCTCTCAAGGAAACTCAGTTTTCATACTGTATGCTTAGTGCCCTTTGAGTGCATTATCTAGGAATGAACCTGGTAGAGCATCCCACACAAACGAATGCTCCACATGCGGGTTTCACATGCCACCAATCCCACATTCACAGGCAACTTCAGCGCCACAGCCGTTTTCAGATAGCCCTCAAAGCAAAGGCTCTAGACGCAAATATTGGTGTGAGAGCTAATTCAATCAAGGAAACACTGCATGTTGGTGAAGGGCATATTGAAGAAGGATAAGCCGAGTGGTTCTTGTGGGAGAACAACTCCATTTGGCTCACTAACTTCACACACCATCAGGCTTCCAAGCAGCTCTCAAGGAAACTCAGTTTTCACACTCTATGTTTAGTGCCCTTTGAGTGCATTATCTAGGAATGAACCTGGTAGAGCATCCCACATAAACGAATGCTCCACATGCAGGTTTCACATGCCACCAACTCCACATTCACAGGCAACTTCAGCGCCACAGCCGTTTTCAGATAGCCCTCAATGCAAAGGCTCTAGACGCAAATATTGGTGTGAGAGCTAATTTAATCAAGGAAACACTGCATGTTGGTGAAGGGCATATTGAAGAAGGATCAGCCGAGTGGTTCTTGTGGGAGAACAACTCCATTTGGCTCACTAACTTCACACACCATCAGGCTTCCAAGCAGCTCTCAAGGAAACTCAGTTTTCACACTCTATGTTTAGTGCCCTTTGAGTGCATTATCTAGGAATGAACCTGGTAGAGCATCCCACACAAACGAATGCTTCACATGCGGGTTTCACATGCCACCAACTCCACATTGACAGGCAACTTCAGCGCCACAACCGTTTTCAGATAGCCCTCAATGCAAAGGCTCTAGACGCAAATATTGGTGTGAGAGCTAATTCAATCAAGGAAACACTGCATGTTAGTGAAGGGCATATTGAAGAAGGATCAGCCGAGTGGTTCTTGTGGGAGAACAACTCCATTTGGCTCACTAACTTCACACACCATCAGGCTTCCAAGCAGCTCTCAAGGAAACTCAGTTTTCACACTCTATGCTTAGTGCCCTTTGAGTGCCTAGGACTGAAATGAACCTGGTAGAGCATCCCACAGAAACGAATGCTCCACATGCGGGTTTCACATGCCACCAACTCCACATTCACAGGCAACTTCAGCGCCACAGCCGTTTTCAGATAGCACTCAAAGCAAAGGCTCTAGACGCAAATATTGGTGTGAGAGCTAATTCAATCAAGGAAACACTGCATGTTGGTGAAGGGCATATTGAAGAAGGATCAGCCGAGTGGTTCTTGTGGGAGAACAACTCCATTTGGCTCACTAACTTCACACACCATCAGGCTTCCAAGCAGCTCTCAAGGAAACTCAGTTTTCACACTCTATGCTTAGTGCCCTTTGTATGGCTAGGACTGAAATGAACCTGGTAGAGCATCCCACACAAACGAATGCTCCACATGCGGGTTTCACATGCCACCAACTCCACATTCACAGGCAACTTCAGCGCCACAGCCATTTTCAGATAGCCCTCAATGCAAAGGCTCTAGACGCAAATATTGGTGTGAGAGCTAATTCAATCAAGGAAACACTGCATGTTGGTGAAGGGCATATTGAAGAAGGATCAGCCGAGTGGTTCTTGTGGGAGAACAACTCCATTTGGCTCACTAACTTCACACACCATCAGGCTTCCAAGCAGCTCTCAAGGAAACTCAGGTTTCACGCTCTATGTTTAGTGCCCTTTGAGTGCATTATCTAGGAATGAACCTGGTAGAGCTTGGTCAGCCACACAAACGAATGCTCCACATGCGGGTTTCACATGCCACCAACTCCACATTCACAGGCAACTTCAGCGCCACAGCCGTTTTCAGATAGCCCTCAATGCAAAGGCTCTAGACGCAAATATTGGTGTGAGAGCTAATTCAATCAAGGAAACACTGCATGTTGGTGAAGGGCATATTGAAGAAGGATCAGCCGAGTGGTTCTTGTGGGAGAACAACTCCATTTGGCTCACTAACTTCACACACCATCAGGCTTCCAAGCAGCTCTCAAGGAAACTCAGTTTTCACACTCTATGTTGAGTGCCCTTTGAGTGCATTATCTAGGAATGAACCTGGAAGAGCATCCCACATAAACGAATGCTCCACATGCGGGTTTCACATGCCACCAACTCCACATTCACAGGCAACTTCAGCGCCACAGCCGTTTTCAGATAGCCCTCAATGCAAAGGCTCTAGACGCAAATATTGGTGTGAGAGCCAATTCAATCAAGGAAACACTGCATCTTGGTGAAGGGCATATTGAAGAAGGATCAGCCGAGTGGTTCTTGTGGGAGAACAACTCCATTTGGCTCACTAACTTCACACACCATCAGGCTTCCAAGCAGCTCTCAAGGAAACTCAGTTTTCACACTCTATGCTTAGTGCCCTTTGTGTGCCTAGGACTGAAATGAAGCTTGGTCAGCATCCCACACAAACGAATGCTCCACATGCGGGTTTCACATGCCACCAACTCCACATTCACAGGCAACTTCAGCGCCACAGCCGTTTTCAGATAGCCCTCAATGCAAAGGTTCTAGACGCAAATATTGGTGTGAGAGCTAATTCAATCAAGGAAACACTGCATGTTGGTGAAGGGCATATTGAAGAAGGATCAGCCGAGTGGTTCTTGTGGGAGAACAACTCCATTTGGCTCACTAACTTCACACACCATCAGGCTTCCAAGCAGCTCTCAAGGAAACTCAGTTTGCATACTGTATGCTTAGTGCCCTTTGAGTGCATTATCTAGGAATGAACCTGGTAGAGCATCCCACACAAACGAATGCTCCACATGCGGGTTTCACATGCCACCAATCCCACATTCACAGGCAACTTCCGCGCCACAGCCGTTTTCAGATAGCCCTCAAAGCAAAGGCTCTAGACGCAAATATTGGTGTGAGAGCTAATTCAATCAAGGAAACACTGCATGTTGGTGAAGGGCATATTGAAGAAGGATAAGCCGAGTGGTTCTTGTGGGAGAACAACTCCATTTGGCTCACTAACTTCACACACCATCAGGCTTCCAAGCAGCTCTCAAGGAAACTCAGTTTTCACACTCTATGCTTAGTGCCCTTTGAGTGCATTATCTAGGAATGAACCTGGTAGAGCATCCCACACAAACGAATGCTCCACATGCGGGTTTCACATGCCACCAACTCCACATTCACAGGCAACTTCAGCGCCACAGCCGTTTTCAGATAGCCCTCAAAGCAAAGGCTCTAGACGCAAATATTGGTGTGAGAGCTAATTCAATCAAGGAAACATTGCATGTTGGTGAAGGGCATATTGAAGAAGGATCAGCCGAGTGGTTCTTGTGGGAGAACAACTCCATTTGGCTCACTAACTTCACACACCATCAGGCTTCCAAGCAGCTCTCAAGGAAACTCAGTTTTCACACTCTATGCTTTGTGCCCTTTGAGTGCCTAGGACTGAAATGAAGCTTGGACAGCATCCCACACAAACGAATGCTCCACATGCGGGTTTCACATGCCACCAACTCCACATTCACAGGCAACTTCAGCGCCACAGCCGTTTTCAGATAGCCCTCAATGCAAAGGCTCTAGACGCAAATATTGGTGTGAGAGCTAATTCAATCAAGGAAACACTGCATGTTGGTGAAGGGCATATTGAAGAAGGATCAGCCAAGTGGTTCTTGTGGGAGAACAACTCCATTTGGCTCACTAACTTCACACACCATCAGGCTTCCAAGCAGCTCTCAAGGAAACTCAGTTTTCACACTCTATGCTTAGTGCCCTTTGAGTGCATTATCTAGGAATGAACCTGGTAGAGCATCCCACCCAAACGAATGCTCCACATGCGGGTTTCACATGCCACCAACTCCACATTCACAGGCAACTTCAGCGCCACAGCCGTTTTCAGATAGCCCTCAAAGCAAAGGCTCTAGACGCAAATATTGGTGTGAGAGCTAATTCAATCAAGGAAACACTGCATGTTGGTGAAGGGCATATTGAAGAAGGATCAGCCGAGTGGTTCTTGTGGGAGAACAACTCCATTTGGCTCACTAACTTCACACACCATCAGGCTTCCAAGCAGCTCTCAAGGAAACTCAGTTTTCACACTCTATGCTTAGTGCCCTTTGAGTGCATTATCTTGGAATGAACCTGGTAGAGCATCCCACACAAACGAATGCTCCACATGCGGGTTTCACATGCCACCAACTCCACATTCACAGGCAACTTCAGCGCCACAGCCGTTTTCAGATAGCCCTCAATGCAAAGGCTCTAGACGCAAATATTGGTGTGAGAGCTAATTCAATCAAGGAAACACTGCATGTTGGTGAAGGGCATATTGAAGAAGGATCAGCCGAGTGGTTCTTGTGGGAGAACAACTCCATTTGGCTCACTAACTTCACATACCATCAGGCTTCCAAGCAGCTCTCAAGGAAACTCAGTTTTCAAACTCTATGCTTTGTGCCATTTGAGTGCCTAGGACTGAAATGAAGCTTGGAGAGCATCCCACATAAACGAATGCTCCACATGCGGGTTTCACATGCCACCAACTCCACATTCACAGGCAACTTCAGCGCCACAGCCGTTTTCAGATAGCCCTCAAAGCAAAGGCTCTAGACGCAAATATTGGTGTGAGAGCTAATTCAATCAAGGAAACACTGCATGTTGGTGAAGGGCATATTGAAGAAGGATCAGCCGAGTGGTTCTTGTGGGAGAACAACTCCATTTGGCTCACTAACTTCACACACCATCAGGCTTCCAAGCAGCTCTCAAGGAAACTCAGTTTTCACACTCTATGCTTAGTGCCCTTTGTGTGCCTAGGACTGAAATGAAGCTTGGTCAGCATCCCACACAAACGAATGCTCCACATGCGGGTTTCACATGCCACCAACTCCACATTCTCCGGCAACTTCAGCGCCACAGCCGTTTTCAGATAGCCCTCAATGCAAAGGCTCTAGACGCAAATATTGGTGTGAGAGCTGATTCAATCAAGGAAACACTGCATGTTGGTGAAGGGCATATTGAAGAAGGATCAGCCGAGTGGTTCTTGTGGGAGAACAACTCCATTTGGCTCACTAACTTCACACACCATCAGGCTTCCAAGCAGCTCTAAAGGAAACTCAGTTTTCACGCTCTATGTTTAGTGCCCTTTGAGTGCATTACCTAGGAATGAACCTGGTAGAGCATCCCACACAAACGAATACTCCACATGCGGGTTTCACATGCCACCAACTCCACATTCACAGGCAACTTCAGCGCCAGAGCCGTTTTCAGATAGCCCTCAATGCAAAGGCTCTAGACGCAAATATTGGTGTGAGAGCTAATTCAATCAAGGAAACACTGCATGTTGGTGAAGGGCATATTGAAGAAGGATCAGCCAAGTGGTTCTTGTGGGAGAACAACTCCATTTGGCTCACTAACTTCACACACCATCAGGCTTCCAAGCAGCTCTCAAGGAAACTCAGGTTTCACACTCTATGCTTAGTGCCCTTTGAGTGCATTATCTAGGAATGAACCTGGTAGAGCATCCCACAGAAACGAATGCTCCACATGCGGGTTTCACATGCCACCAACTCCACATTCACAGGCAACTTCAGCGCCACAGCCGTTTTCAGATAGCCCTCAATGCAAAGGCTCTAGACGCAAATATTGGTGTGAGAGCTAATTCAATCAAGGAAACACTGCATGTTGGTGAAGGGCATATTGAAGAAGGATCAGCCGAGTGGATCTTGTGGGAGAACAACTCCATTTGGCTCACTAACTTCACACACCATCAGGATTCCAAGCAGCCCTCAAGGAAACTCAGTTTTCACACTCTATGCTTAGTGCCCTTTGTGTGCCTAGGACTGAAATGAAGCTTGGTCAGCATCCCACACAAACGAATGCTCCACATGCGGGTTTCACATGCCACCAACTCCACATTCACAGGCAACTTCAGCGCCACAGCCGTTTTCAGATAGCCCTCAATGCAAAGGTTCTAGACGCAAATATTGGTGTGAGAGCTAATTCAATCAAGGAAACACTGCATGTTGGTGAAGGGCATATTGAAGAAGGATCAGCCGAGTGGTTCTTGTGGGAGAACAACTCCATTTGGCTCACTAACTTCACACACCATCAGGCTTCCAAGCATCTCTCAAGGAAACTCAGTTTTCACACTCTATGTTTAGTGCCCTTTGAGTGCATTATCTAGGAATGAACCTGGTAGAGCATCCCACACAAACGAATGCTCCACATGCGGGTTTCACATGCCACCAACTCCACATTCACAGGCAACTTCAGCGCCACAGCCGTTTTCAGATAGCCCTCAATGCAATGGCTCTAGACGCAAATATTGGTGTGAGAGCTAATTCAATCAAGGAAACACTGCATGTTGGTGAAGGGCATATTGAAGAAGGATCAGCCGAGTGGATCTTGTGGGAGAACAACTCCATTTGGCTCACTAACTTCACACACCATCAGGCTTCCAAGCAGCTCTCAAGGAAACTCAGTTTTCACACTCTATGTTTAGTGCCCTTTGTGTGCCTAGGACTGAAATGAAGCTTGGTCAGCATCCCACACAAACGAATGCTCCACATGCGGGTTTCACATGCCACCAACTCCACATTCACAGGCAACTTCAGCGCCACAGCCGTTTTCAGATAGCCCTCAATGCAAAGGCTCTAGACGCAAATATTGGTGTGAGAGCTAATTCAATCAAGGAAACATTGCATGTTGGTGAAGGGCATATTGAAGAAGGATCAGCCGAGTGGTTCTTGTGGGAGAACAACTCCATTTGGCTCACTAACTTCACACACCATCAGGCTTCCAAGCAGCTCTCAAGGAAACTCAGTTTTCACACTCTATGCTTAGTGCCCTTTGAGTGCATTATCTAGGAATGACATGGTAGAGCATCCCACACAAACGAATGCTCCACATGCGGGTTTCACATGCCACCAATCCCACATTCACAGGCAACTTCAGCGCCACAGCCGTTTTCAGATAGCCCTCAAAGCAAAGGCTCTAGACGCAAATATTGGTGTGAGAGCTAATTCAATCAAGGAAACACTGCATGTTGGTGAAGGGCATATTGAAGAAGGATCAGCCGAGTGGTTCTTGTGGGAGAACAACTCCATTTGGCTCACTAACTTCACACACCATCAGGCTTCCAAGCAGCTCTCAAGGAAACTCAGTTTTCACACTCTATGTTTAGTGCCCTTTGAGTGCATTATCTAGGAATGAACCTGGTAGAGCATCCCACACAAACGAATGCTCCACATGCGGGTTTCACATGCCACCAACTCCACATTCACAGGCAACTTCAGCGCCACAGCCGTTTTCAGATAGCCCTCAAAGCAAAGGTTCTAGACGCAAATATTGGTGTGAGAGCTAATTCAATCAAGGAAACACTGCATGTTGGTGAAGGGCATATTGAAGAAGGATCAGCCGAGTGGTTCTTGTGGGAGAACAACTCCATTTGGCTCACTAACTTCACACACCATCAGGCTTCCAAGCAGCTCTCAAGGAAACTCAGTTTTCACACTCTATGTTTAGTGCCCTTTGAGTGCATTATCTAGGAATGAACCTGGTAGAGCATCCCACACAAACGAATGCTCCACATGCGGGTTTCACATGCCACCAACTCCACATTCACAGGCAACTTCAGCGCCACAGCCGTTTTCAGATAGCCCTCAATGTAAAGGCTCTAGACGCAAATATTGGTGTGAGAGCTAATTCAATCAAGGAAACACTGCATGTTGGTGAAGGGCATATTGAAGAAGGATCAGCTGAGTGGATCTTGTGGGAGAACAACTCCATTTGGCTCACTAACTTCACACACCATCAGGCTTCCAAGCAGCTCTCAAGGAAACTCAGTTTTCACACTCTATGCTTAGTGCCCTTTGTGTGCCTAGGACTGAAATGAAGCTTGGTCAGCATCCCACACAAACGAATGCTCCACATGCGGGTTTCACATGCCACCAACTCCACATTCACAGGCAACTTCAGCGCCACAGCCGTTTTCAGATAGCCCTCAATGCAAAGGCTCTAGACGCAAATATTGGTGTGAGAGCTAATTCAATCAAGGAAACACTGCATGTTGGTGAAGGGCATATTGAAGAAGGATCAACCGAGTGGTTCTTGTGGGAGAACAACTCCATTTGGCTCACTAACTTCACACACCATCAGGCTTCCAAGCAGCTCTCAAGGAAACTCAGTTTTCATACTGTATGCTTAGTGCCCTTTGAGTGCATTATCTAGGAATGAACCTGGTAGAGCATCCCACACAAACGAATGCTCCACATGCGGGTTTCACATGCCACCAATCCCACATTCACAGGCAACTTCAGCGCCACAGCCGTTTTCAGATAGCCCTCAAAGCAAAGGCTCTAGACGCAAATATTGGTGTGAGAGCTAATTCAATCAAGGAAACACTGCATGTTGGTGAAGGGCATATTGAAGAAGGATCAGCCGAGTGGTTCTTGTGGGAGAACAACTCCATTTGGCTCACTAACTTCACACACCATCAGGCTTCCAAGCAGCTCTCAAGGAAACTCAGTTTTCACACTCTATGCTTAGTGCCCTTTGAGTGCATTATCTAGGAATGACATGGTAGAGCATCCCACACAAACGAATGCTCCACATGCGGGTTTCACATGCCACCAATCCGACATTCACAGGCAACTTCAGCGCCACAGCCGTTTTCAGATAGCCCTCAAACCAAAGGCTCTAGACGCAAATATTGGTGTGAGAGCTAATTCAATCAAGGAAACACTGCATGTTGGTGAAGGGCATATTGAAGAAGGATCAGCCGAGTGGTTCTTGTGGGAGAACAACTCCATTTGGCTCACTAACTTCACACACCATCAGGCTTCCAAGCAGCTCTCAAGGAAACTCAGTTTTCACACTCTATGCTTAGTGCCCTTTGTGTGCCTAGGACTGAAATGAAGCTTGGTCAGCATCCCACACAAACGAATGCTCCACATGCGGGTTTCACATGCCACCAACTCCACATTCACAGGCAACTTCAGCGCCACAGCCGTTTTCAGATAGCCCTCAATGCAAAGGCTCTAGACGCAAATATTGGTGTGAGAGCTAATTCAATCAAGGAAACACTGCATGTTGGTGAAGGGCATATTGAAGAAGGATCAGCCGAGTGGTTCTTGTGGGAGAACAACTCCATTTGGCTCACTAACTTCACACACCATCAGGCTTCCAAGCAGCTCTCAAGGAAACTCAGTTTTCACACTCTATGCATAGTGCCCTTTGAGTGCATTATCTAGGAATGACATGGTAGAGCATCCCACACAAACGAATGCTCCACATCCGGGTTTCACATGTCACCAATCCCACATTGACAGGCAACTTCAGCGCCAGAGCCGTTTTCAGATAGCCCTCAAAGCAAAGGCTCTAGACGCAAATATTGGTGTGAGAGCTAATTCAATCAAGGAAACACTGCATGTTGGTGAAGGGCATATTGAAGAAGGATCAGCCGAGTGGTTCTTGTGGGAGAACAACTCCATTTGGCTCCCTAACTTCACACACCATCAGGCTTCCAAGCAGCTCTCAAGGAAACTCAGTTTTCAAACTCTATGCTTTGTGCCCTTTGAGTGCCTAGGACTGAAATGAAGCTTGGAGAGCATCCCACACAAACGAATGCTCCACATGCGGGTTTCACATGCCACCAACTCCACATTCACAGGCAACTTCAGCGCCACAGCCGTTTTCAGATAGCCCTCAATGCAAAGGTTCTAGACGCAAATATTGGTGTGAGAGCTAATTCAATCAAGGAAACACTGCATGTTGGTGAAGGGCATATTGAAGAAGGATCAGCCGAGTGGTTCTTGTGGGAGAACAACTCCATTTGGCTCACTAACTTCACACACCATCAGGCTTCCAAGCAGCTCTCAAGGAAACTCAGTTTTCACACTCTATGCTTAGTGCCCTTTGAGTGCATTATCTAGGAATGAACCTGGTAGAGCATCCCACACAAACGAATGCTCCACATGCGGGTTTCACATGCCACCAACTCCACATTCACAGGCAACTTCAGCGCCACAGCCGTTTTCAGATAGCCCTCAAAGCAAAGGCTCTAGACGCAAATATTGGTGTGAGAGCTAATTCAATCAAGGAAACACTGCATGTTGGTGAAGGGCATATTGAAGAAGGATCAGCCGAGTGGTTCTTGTGGGAGAACAACTCCATTTGGCTCACTAACTTCACACACCATCAGGCTTCCAACCAGCTCTCAAGGAAACTCAGTTTTCACACTCTATGCTTAGTGCCCTTTGAGTGCATTATCTAGGAATGACATGGTAGAGCATCCCACACAAACGAATGCTCCACATGCGGGTTTCACATGCCACCAATCCCACATTCACAGGCAACTTCAGCGCCACAGCCGTTTTCAGATAGCCCTCAAACCAAAGGCTCTAGACGCAAATATTGGTGTGAGAGCTAATTCAATCAAGGAAACACTGCATGTTGGTGAAGGGCATATTGAAGAAGGATCAGCCGAGTGGTTCTTGTGGGAGAACAACTCCATTTGGCTCACTAACTTCACACACCATCAGGCTTCCAAGCAGCTCTCAAGGAAACTCAGTTTTCACACTCTATGCTTAGTGCCCTTTGTGTGCCTAGGACTGAAATGAAGCTTGGTCAGCATCCCACACAAACGAATGCTCCACATGCGGGTTTCACATGCCACCAATCCCACATTGACAGGCAACTTCAGCGCCACAGCCGTTTTCAGACAGCCCTCAAAGCAAAGGCTCTAGACGCAAATATTGGTGTGAGAGCTAATTCAATCAAGGAAACACTGCATGTTGGTGAAGGGCATATTGAAGAAGGATCAGCCGAGTGGTTCTTGTGGGAGAACAACTCCATTTGGCTCACTAACTTCACACACCATCAGGCTTCCAAGCAGCTCTCAAGGAAACTCAGTTTTCACACTCTATGCTTAGTGCCCTTTGAGTGCATTATCTAGGAATGACATGGTAGAGCATCCCACACAAACGAATGCTCCACATGCGGGTTTCACATGCCACCAATCCCACATTCACAGGCAACTTCAGCGCCACAGCCGTTTTCAGATAGCCCTCAAAGCAAAGGCTCTAGACGCAAATATTGGTGTGAGAGCTAATTCAATCAAGGAAACACTGCATGTTGGTGAAGGGCATATTGAAGAAGGATCAGCCGAGTGGTTCTTGTGGGAGAACAACTCCATTTGGCTCACTAACTTCACACACCATCAGGCTTCCAAGCAGCTCTCAAGGAAACTCAGTTTTCACACTCTATGCTTAGTGCCCTTTGAGTGCCTAGGACTGAAATGAAGCTTGGTCAGCATCCCACACAAACGAATGCTCCACATGCGGGTTTCACATGCCACCAACTCCACATTCACAGGCAACTTCAGCGCCACAGCCGTTTTCAGATAGCCCTCAATGCAAAGGCTCTAGACGCAAATATTGGTGTGAGAGCTAATTCAATCAAGGAAACACTGCATGTTGGTGAAGGGCATATTGAAGAAGGATCAGCCGAGTGGTTCTTGTGGGAGAACAACTCCATTTGGCTCACTAACTTCACACACCATCAGGCTTCCAAGCAGCTCTCAAGCAAACTCAGTTTTCACACTCTATGCATAGTGCCCTTTGAGTGCATTATCTAGGAATGACATGGTAGAGCATCCCACACAAACGAATGCTCCACATCCGGGTTTCACATGCCACCAATCCCACATTGACAGGCAACTTCAGCGCCACAGCCGTTTTCAGACAGCCCTCAAAGCAAAGGCTCTAGACGCAAATATTGGTGTGAGAGCTAATTCAATCAAGGAAACACTGCATGTTGGTGAAGGGCATATTGAAGAAGGATCAGCCGAGTGGTTCTTGTGGGAGAACAACTCCATTTGGCTCACTAACTTCACACACCATCAGGCTTCCAAGCAGCTCTCAAGGAAACTCAGTTTTCACACTCTATGCTTAGTGCCCTTTGAGTGCATTATCTAGGAATGACATGGTAGAGCATCCCACACAAACGAATGCTCCACATGCGGGTTTCACATGCCACCAATCCCACATTCACAGGCAACTTCAGCGCCACAGCCGTTTTCAGATAGCCCTCAAAGCAAAGGCTCTAGACGCAAATATTGGTGTGAGAGCTAATTCAATCAAGGAAACACTGCATGTTGGTGAAGGGCATATTGAAGAAGGATCAGCCGAGTGGTTCTTGTGGGAGAACAACTCCATTTGGCTCACTAACTTCACACACCATCAGGCTTCCAAGCAGCTCTCAAGGAAACTCAGTTTTCAAACTCTATGCTTTGTGCCCTTTGAGTGCCTAGGACTGAAATGAAGCTTGGAGAGCATCCCACACAAACGAATGCTCCACATGCGGGTTTCACATGCCACCAACTCCACATTCACAGGCAACTTCAGCGCCACAGCCGTTTTCAGATAGCCCTCAATGCAAAGGCTCTAGGTGCAAATATTATTGTGAGAGCTAATTCAATCAAGGAAACACTGCATGTTGGTGAAGGGCATATTGAAGAAGGATCAGCCGAGTGGTTCTTGTGGGAGAACAACTCCATTTGGCTCACTAACTTCACACACCATCAGGCTTCCAAGCAGCTCTCAAGGAAACTCAGTTTTCACACTCTATGCTTAGTGCCCTTTGAGTGCATTATCTAGGAATGAACCAGGTAGAGCATCCCACACAAACGAATGCTCCACATGCGGGTTTCACATGCCACCAACTCCACATTCACAGGCAACTTCAGCGCCACAGCCGTTTTCAGATAGCCCTCAAAGCAAAGGCTCTAGACGCAAATATTGGTGTGAGAGCTAATTCAATCAAGGAAACACTGCATGTTGGTGAAGGGCATATTGAAGAAGGATCAGCCGAGTGGTTCTTGTGGGAGAACAACTCCATTTGGCTCACTAACTTCACACACCATCAGGCTTCCAAGCAGCTCTCAAGGAAACTCAGTTTTCACACTCTATGCTTAGTGCCCTTTGTGTGCCTAGGACTGAAATGAAGCTTGGTCAGCATCCCACACAAACGAATGCTCCACATGCGGGTTTCACATGCCACCAACTCCACATTCACAGGCAACTTCAGCGCCACAGCCGTTTTCAGATAGCCCTCAATGCAAAGGCTCTAGACGCAAATATTGGTGTGAGAGCTAATTCAATCAAGGAAACACTGCATGTTGGTGAAGGGCATATTGAAGAAGGATCAGCCGAGTGGTTCTTGTGGGAGAACAACTCCATTTGGCTCACTAACTTCACACACCATCAGGCTTCCAAGCAGCTCTCAAGGAAACTCAGTTTTCACACTCTATGCTTAGTGCCCTTTGAGTGCATTATCTAGGAATGAACCTGGTAGAGCATCCCACACAAACGAATGCTCCACATGCGGGTTTCACATGCCACCAACTCCACATTCACAGGCAACTTCAGCGCCACAGCCGTTTTCAGATAGCCCTCAATGCAAAGGCTCTAGACGCAAATATTGGTGTGAGAGCTAATTCAATCAAGGAAACACTGCATGTTGGTGAAGGGCATATTGAAGAAGGATCAGCCGAGTGGTTCTTGTGGGAGAACAACTCCATTTGGCTCACTAACTTCACACACCATCAGGCTTCCAAGCAGCTCTCAAGGAAACTCAGTTTTCAAACTCTATGCTTTGTGCCCTTTGAGTGCCTAGGACTGAAATGAAGCTTGGAGAGCATCCCACACAAACGAATGCTCCACATGCGGGTTTCACATGCCACCAACTCCACATTGACAGGCAACTTCAGCGCCACAGCCGTTTTCAGATAGCCCTCAATGCAAAGGCTCTAGACGCAAATATTGGTGTGAAAGCTAATTCAATCAACGAAACACTGCATGTTGGTGAAGGGCATATTGAAGAAGGATCAGCCGAGTGGTTCTTGTGGGAGAACAACTCCATTTGGCTCACTAACTTCACACACCATCAGGCTTCCAAGCAGCTCACAAGGAAACTCAGTTTTCACACTCTATGCTTAGTGCCCTTTGAGTGCATTATCTAGGAATGAACCTGGTAGAGCATCCCACACAAACGAATGCTCCACATGCGGGTTTCACATGCCACCAACTCCACATTCACAGGCAACTTCAGCGCCACAGCCGTTTTCAGATAGCCCTCAAAGCAAAGGCTCTAGACGCAAATATTGGTGTGAGAGCTAATTCAATCAAGGAAACACTGCATGTTGGTGAAGGGCATATTGAAGAAGGATCAGCCGAGTGGTTCTTGTGGGAGAACAACTCCATTTGGCTCACTAACTTCACACACCATCAGGCTTCCAAGCAGCTCTCAAGGAAACTCAGTTTTCACACTCTATGCTTAGTGCCCTTAGTATGGCTAGCACTGAAATGAAGCTGGTAGAGCATCCCACACAAACGAATGCTCCACATGCGGGTTTCACATGCCACCAACTCCACATTCACAGTCAACTTCAGCGCCACAGCCGTTTTCAGATAGCCCTCAATGCAAAGGCTCTAGACGCAAATATTGGTGTGAGAGCTAATTCAATCAAGGAAACACTGCATGTTGGTGAAGGGCATATTGAAGAAGGATCAGCCGAGTGGTTCTTGTGGGAGAACAACTCCATTTGGCTCACTAACTTCACACACCATCAGGCTTCCAAGCAGCTCTCAAGGAAACTCAGTTTTCAAACTCTATGCTTTGTGCCCTTTGAGTGCCTAGGACTGAAATGAAGCTTGGAGAGCATCCCACATAAACGAATGCTCCACATGCGGGTTTCACATGCCACCAACTCCACATTCACAGGCAACTTCAGCGCCACAGCCGTTTTCAGATAGCCCTCAAAGCATAGGCTCTAGACGCAAATATTGGTGTGAGAGCTAATCCAATCAAGGAAACACTGCATGTTGGTGAAGGGCATATTGAAGAAGGATCAGCCGAGTGGTTCTTGTGGGAGAACAACTCCATTTGGCTCACTAACTTCACATACCATCAGGCTTCCAAGCAGCTCTCAAGGAAACTCAGTTTTCACACTCTATGCTTAGTGCCCTTTGAGTGCATTATCTAGGAATGAACCTGGTAGAGCATCCCACAGAAACGAATGCTCCACATGCGGGTTTCACATGCCACCAACTCCACATTCACAGGCAACTTCAGCGCCACAGCCGTTTTCAGATAGCCCTCAAAGCAAAGGCTTTAGACGCAAATATTGGTGTGAGAGCTAATTCAATCAAGGAAACACTGCATGTTGGTGAAGGGCATATTGAAGAAGGATCAGCCGAGTGGTTCTTGTGGGAGAACAACTCCATTTGGCTCACTAACTTCACACACCATCAGGCTTCCAAGCAGCTCTCAAGGAAACTCAGTTTTCACACTCTATGCTTAGTGCCCTTTGTGTGCCTAGGACTGAAATGAAGCTTGGTCAGCATCCCACACAAACGAATGCTCCACATGCGGGTTTCACATGCCACCAACTCCACATTCACAGGCAACTTCAGCGCCACAGCCGTTTTCAGATAGCCCTCAATGCAAAGGCTCTAGACGCAAATATTGGTGTGAGAGCTAATTCAATCAAGGAAACACTGCATGTTGGTGAAGGGCATATTGAAGAAGGATCAGCCGAGTGGTTCTTGTGGGAGAACAACTCCATTTGGCTCACTAACTTCACACACCATCAGGCTTCCAAGCAGCTCTCAAGGAAACTCAGTTTTCACACTCTATGCTTAGTGCCCTTTGAGTGCATTATCTAGGAATGAACCTGGTAGAGCATCCCACACAAACGAATGCTCCACATGCGGGTTTCACATGCCACCAACTCCACATTCACAGGCAACTTCAGCGCCACAGCCGTTTTCAGATAGCCCTCAATGCAAAGGCTCTAGACGCAAATATTGGTGTGAGAGCTAATTCAATCAACGAAACACTGCATGTTGGTGAAGGGCATATTGAAGAAGGATCAGCCGAGTGGTTCTTGTGGGAGAACAACTCCATTTGGCTCACTAACTTCACACACCATCAGGCTTCCAAGCAGCTCTCAAGGAAACTCAGTTTTCACACTCTATGCTTAGTGCCCTTTGAGTGCATTATCTAGGAATGAACCTGGTAGAGCATCCCACACAAACGAATGCTCCACATGCGGGTTTCACATGCCACCAACTCCACATTCACAGGCAACTTCAGCGCCACAGCCGTTTTCAGATAGCCCTCAAAGCAAAGGCTCTAGACGCAAATATTGGTGTGAGAGCTAATTCAATCAAGGAAACACTGCATGTTGGTGAAGGGCATATTGAAGAAGGATCAGCCGAGTGGTTCTTGTGGGAGAACAACTCCATTTGGCTCACTAACTTCACACACCATCAGGCTTCCAAGCAGCTCTCAAGGAAACTCAGTTTTCACACTCTATGCTTAGTGCCCTTAGTATGGCTAGCACTGAAATGAACCTGGTAGAGCATCCCACACAAACGAATGCTCCACATGCGGGTTTCACATGCCACCAACTCCACATTCACAGTCAACTTCAGCGCCACAGCCGTTTTCAGATAGCCCTCAATGCAAAGGCTCTAGACGCAAATATTGGTGTGAGAGCTAATTCAATCAAGGAAACACTGCATGTTGGTGAAGGGCATATTGAAGAAGGATCAGCCGAGTGGTTCTTGTGGGAGAACAACTCCATTTGGCTCACTAACTTCACACACCATCAGGCTTCCAAGCAGCTCTCAAGGAAACTCAGTTTTCACACTCTATGCTTAGTGCCCTTTGAGTGCATTATCTAGGAATGAACCTGGTAGAGCATCCCACACAAACGAATGCTCCACATGCGGGTTTCACATGCCACCAACTCCACATTGACAGGCAACTTCAGCGCCACAGCCGTTTTCAGATAGCCCTCAAAGCAAAGGCTCTAGACGCAAATATTGGTGTGAGAGCTAATTCAATCAAGGAAACACTGCATGTTGGTGAAGGGCATATTGAAGAAGGATCAGCCGAGTGGTTCTTGTGGGAGAACAACTCCATTTGGCTCACTAACTTCACACACCATCAGGCTTCCAAGCAGCTCTCAAGGAAACTCAGTTTTCACACTCTATGCTTAGTGCCCTTTGTATGGCTAGGACTGAAATGAACCTGGTAGAGCATCCCACACAAACGAATGCTCCACATGCGGGTTTCACATGCCACCAACTCCACATTCACAGGCAACTTCAGCGCCACAGCCGTTTTCAGATAGCCCTCAAAGCAAAGGCTCTAGATGCAAATATTGGTTTGAGAGCTAATTCAATCAAGGAAACACTGCATGTTGGTGAAGGGCATATTGAAGAAGGATCAGCCGAGTGGTTCTTGTGGGAGAACAACTCCATTTGGCTCACTAACTTCACACACCATCAGGCTTCCAAGCAGCTCTCAAGGAAACTCAGTTTTCAAACTCTATGCTTTGTGCCCTTTGAGTGCCTAGGACTGAAATGAAGCTTAGAGAGCATCCCACATAAACGAATGCTCCACATGCAGGTTTCACATGCCACCAACTCCACATTCACAGGCAACTTCAGCTCCACAGCCGTTTTCAGATAGCCCTCAAAGCAAAGGCTCTAGACGCAAATATTGGTGTGAGAGCTAATTCAATCAAGGAAACACTGCATGTTGGTGAAGGGCATATTGAAGAAGGATCAGCCGAGTGGTTCTTGTGGGAGAACAACTCCATTTGGCTCACTAACTTCACATACCATCAGGCTTCCAAGCAGCTCTCAAGGAAACTCAGTTTTCACACTCTATGCTTAGTGCCCTTTGAGTGCATTATCTAGGAATGAACCTGGTAGAGCATCCCACACAAACGAATGCTCCACATGCGGGTTTCACATGCCACCAACTCCACATTGACAGGCAACTTCAGCGCCACAGCCGTTTTCAGATAGCCCTCAATGCAAAGGCTCTAGACGCAAATATTGGTGTGAGAGCTAATTCAATCAAGGAAACACTGCATGTTGGTGAAGGGCATATTGAAGAAGGATCAGCCGAGTGGTTCTTGTGGGAGAACAACTCCATTTGGCTCACTAACTTCACACACCATCAGGCTTCCAAGCAGCTCTCAAGGAAACTCAGTTTTCACACTCTATGCTTAGTGCCCTTTGTATGGCTAGGACTGAAATGAACCTGGTAGAGCATCCCACACAAACGAATGCTCCACATGCGGGTTTCACATGCCACCAACTCCACATTCACAGGCAACTTCAGCGCCACAGCCGTTTTCAGATAGCACTCAAAGCAAAGGCTCTAGACGCAAATATTGGTGTGAGAGCTAATTCAATCAAGGAAACACTGCATGTTGGTGAAGGGCATATTGAAGAAGGATCAGCCGAGTGGTTCTTGTGGGAGAACAACTCCATTTGGCTCACTAACTTCACACACCATCAGGCTTCCAAGCAGCTCTCAAGGAAACTCAGTTTTCACACTCTATGCTTAGTGCCCTTTGTATGGCTAGGACTGAAATGAACCTGGTAGAGCATCCCACACAAACGAATGCTCCACATGCGGGTTTCACATGCCACCAACTCCACATTCACAGGCAACTTCAGCGCCACAGCCGTTTTCAGATAGCCCTCAAAGCAAAGGCTCTAGACGCCAATATTGGTGTGAGAGCTAATTCAATCAAGGAAACACTGCATGTTGGTGAAGGACATATTGAAGAAGGATCAGCCGAGTGGTTCTTGTGGGAGAACAACTCCATTTGGCTCACTAACTTCACACACCATCAGGCTTCCAAGCAGCTCTCAAGGAAACTCAGTTTTCACACTCTATGCTTAGTGCCCTTTGAGTGCATTATCTAGGAATGAACCTGGTAGAGCATCCCACACAAACGAATGCTCCACATGCTGGTTTCACATGCCACCAACTCCACATTCACAGGCAACTTCAGCGCCACAGCCGTTTTCAGATAGCCCTCAAAGCAAAGGCTCTAGACGCAAATATTGGTGTGAGAGCTAATTCAATCAAGGAAACACTGCATGTTGGTGAAGGGCATATTGAAGAAGGATCAGCCGAGTGGTTCTTGTGGGAGAACAACTCCATTTGGCTCACTAACTTCACACACCATCAGGCTTCCAAGCAGCTCTCAAGGAAACTCAGTTTTCACACTCTATGCTTAGTGCACTTTGAGTGCATTATCTAGGAATGAACCAGGTAGAGCATCCCACACAAACGAATGCTCCACATGCGGGTTTCACATGCCACCAACTCCACATTCACAGGCAACTTCAGCGCCACAGCCGTTTTCAGATAGCCCTCAATGCAAAGGCTCTAGACGCAAATATTGGTGTGAGAGCTAATTCAATCAAGGAAACACTGCATGTTGGTGAAGGGCATATTGAAGAAGGATCAGCCGAGTGGTTCTTGTGGGAGAACAACTCCATTTGGCTCACTAACTTCACACACCATCAGGCTTCCAAGCAGCTCTCAAGGAAACTCAGTTTTCAAACTCTATGCTTTGTGCCCTTTGAGTGCCTAGGACTGAAATGAAGCTTGGAGAGCATCCCACATAAACGAATGCTCCACATGCGGGTTTCACATGCCACCAACTCCACATTCACAGGCAACTTCAGCGCCACAGCCGCTTTCAGATAGCCCTCAAAGCAAAGGCTCTAGACGCAAATATTGGTGTGAGAGCAAATTCAATCAAGGAAACACTGCATGTTGGTGAAGGGCATATTGAAGAAGGATCAGCCGAGTGGTTCTTGTGGGAGAACAACTCCTTTGGCTCACTAACTTCACATACCATCAGGCTTCCAAGCAGGTCTCAAGGAAACTCAGTTTTCACACTCTATGCTTAGTGCCCTTTGAGTGCATTATCTAGGAATGAACCTGGTAGAGCATCCCACACAAACGAATGCTCCACATGCGGGTTTCACATGCCACCAACTCCACATTCACAGGCAACTTCAGCGCCACAGCCGTTTTCAGATAGCCCTCAATGCAAAGGCTCTAGACGCAAATATTGGTGTGAGAGCTAATTCAATCAAGGAAACACTGCATGTTGGTGAAGGGCATATTAAAGAAGGATCAGCCGAGTGGTTCTTGTGGGAGAACAACTCCATTTGGCTCACTAACTTCACACACCATCAGGCTTCCAAGCAGCTCTCAAGGAAACTCAGTTTTCAAACTCTATGCTTTGTGCCCTTTGAGTGCCTAGGACTGAAATGAAGCTTGGAGAGCATCCCACACAAACGAATGCTCCACATGCGGGTTTCACATGCCACCAACTCCACATTCACAGGCAACTTCAGCGCCACAGCCGCTTTCAGATAGCCCTCAAAGCAAAGGCTCTAGACGCAAATATTGGTGTGAGAGCTAATTCAATCAAGGAAACACTGCATGTTGGTGAAAGGCATATTGAAGAAGGATCAGCCGAGTGGTTCTTGTGGGAGAACAACTCCTTTGGCTCACTAACTTCACATACCATCAGGCTTCCAAGCAGCTCTCAAGGAAACTCAGTTTTCACACTCTATGCTTAGTGCCCTTTGAGTGCATTATCTAGTAATGAACCTGGTAGAGCATCCCACACAAACGAATGCTCCACATGCGGGTTCCACATGCCACCAACTCCACATTCACAGGCAACTTCAGCGCCACAGCCGTTTTCAGATAGCCCTCAATGCAAAGGCTCTAGACGCAAATATTGGTGTGAGAGCTAATTCAATCAAGGAAACACTGCATGTTGGTGAAGGGCATATTAAAGAAGGATCAGCCGAGTGGTTCTTGTGGGAGAACAACTCCATTTGGCTCACTAACTTCACACACCATCAGGCTTCCAAGCAGCTCTCAAGGAAACTCAGTTTTCACACTCTATGCTTAGTGCCCTTTGTATGGCTAGGACTGAAATGAAGCTTGGTCAGCATCCCACACAAACGAATGCTCCACATGCGGGTTTCACATGCCACCAACTCCACATTCACAGGCAACTTCAGCGCCAAAGCCATTTCCAGATAGCCCTCAAAGCAAAGGCTCTAGACGCAAATATTGGTGTGAGAGCTAATTCAATCAAGGAAACACTGCATGTTGGTGAAGGGCATATTGAAGAAGGATCAGCCGAGTGGTTCTTGTGGGAGAACAACTCCATTTGGCTCACTAACTTCACACACCATCAGGCTTCCAAGCAGCTCTCAAGGAAACTCAGTTTTCACACTCTATGCTTAGTGCCCTTTGTATGGCTAGGACTGAAATGAACCTGGTAGAGCATCCCACACAAACGAATGCTCCACATGCCGGTTTCACATGCCACCAACTCCACATTCACAGGCAACTTCAGCGCCACAGCCGTTTTCAGATAGCCCTCAATGCAAAGGCTTTAGACGCAAATATTGGTGTGAGAGCTAATTCAATCAAGGAAACACTGCATGTTGGTGAAGGGCATATTGAAGAAGGATCAGCCGAGTGGTTCTTGTGGGAGAACAACTCCATTTGGCTCACTAACTTCACACACCATCAGGCTTCCAAGCAGCTCTCAAGGAAACTCAGTTTTCACACTCTATGCTTAGTGCCCTTTGAGTGCATTATCTAGGAATGAACCTGGTAGAGCATCCCACACAAACGAATGCTCCACATGCGGGTTTCACATGCCACCAACTCCACATTCACAGGCAACTTCAGCGCCACAGCCATTTTCAGATAGCCCTCAAAGCAAAGGCTCTAGACGCCAATATTGGTGTGAGAGCTAATTCAATCAAGGAAACACTGCATGTTGGTGAAGGGCATATTGAAGAAGGATCAGCCGAGTGGTTCTTGTGGGAGAACAACTCCATTTGGCTCACTAACTTCACACACCATCAGGCTTCCAAGCAGCTCTCAAGGAAACTCAGTTTTCACACTCTATGCTTAGTGCCCTTTGTATGGCTAGGACTGAAATGAAGCTTGGTCAGCATCCCACACAAACGAATGCTCCACATGCGGGTTTCACATGCCACCAACTCCACATTCACAGGCAACTTCAGCGCCACAGCCATTTTCAGATAGCCCTCAATGCAAAGGCTCTAGACGCAAATATTGGTGTGAGAGCTAATTCAATCAAGGAAACACTGCATGTTGGTGAAGGGCATATTGAAGAAGGATCAGCCGAGTGGTTCTTGTGGGAGAACAACTCCATTTGGCTCACTAACTTCACACACCATCAGGCTTCCAAGCAGCTCTCAAGGAAACTCAGTTTTCACACTCTATGCTTAGTGCCCTTTGAGTGCATTATCTAGGAATGAACCTGGTAGAGCATCCCACACAAACGAATGGTCCACATGCGGGTTTCACATGCCACCAACTCCACATTCACAGGCAACTTCAGCGCCACAGCCGTTTTCAGATAGCCCTCAATGCCAAGGCTCTAGACGCAAATATTGGTGTGAGAGCTAATTCAATCAAGGAAACACTGCATGTTAGTGAAGGGCATATTGAAGAAGGATCAGCCGAGTGGTTCTTGTGGGAGAACAACTCCATTTGGCTCACTAACTTCACACACCATCAGGCTTCCAAGCAGCTCTCAAGGAAACTCAGTTTTCACACTCTATGCTTAGTGCCCTTTGAGTGCATTATCTAGGAATGAACCTGGTAGAGCATCCCACACAAACGAATGCTCCACATGCGGGTTTCACATGCCACCAACTCCACATTCACAGGCAACTTCAGCACCACAGCCGTTTTCAGATAGCCCTCAATGCAAAGGCTCTAGACGCAAATATTGGTGTGAGAGCTAATTCAATCAAGGAAACACTGCATGTTGGTGAAGGGCATATTGAAGAAGGATCAGCCGAGTGGTTCTTGTGGGAGAACAACTCCATTTGGCTCACTAACTTCACACACCATCAGGCTTCCAAGCAGCTCTCAAGGAAACTCAGTTTTCACACTCTATGCTTAGTGCCCTTTGTATGGCTAGGACTGAAATGAAGCTTGGTCAGCATCCCACACAAACGAATGCTCCACATGCGGGTTTCACATGCCACCAACTCCACATTCACAGGCAACTTCAGCGCCACAGCCGTTTTCAGATAGCCCTCAATGCCAAGGCTCTAGACGCAAATATTGGTGTGAGAGCTAATTCAATCAAGGAAACACTGCATGTTAGTGAAGGGCATATTGAAGAAGGATCAGCCGAGTGGTTCTTGTGGGAGAACAACTCCATTTGGCTCACTAACTTCACACACCATCAGGCTTCCAAGCAGCTCTCAAGGAAACTCAGTTTTCACACTCTATGCTTAGTGCCCTTTGAGTGCATTATCTAGGAATGAACCTGGTAGAGCATCCCACACAAACGAATGGTCCACATGCGGGTTTCACATGCCACCAACTCCACATTCACAGGCAACTTCAGCGCCACAGCCGTTTTCAGATAGCCCTCAATGCCAAGGCTCTAGACGCAAATATTGGTGTGAGAGCTAATTCAATCAAGGAAACACTGCATGTTAGTGAAGGGCATATTGAAGAAGGATCAGCCGAGTGGTTCTTGTGGGAGAACAACTCCATTTGGCTCACTAACTTCACACACCATCAGGCTTCCAAGCAGCTCTCAAGGAAACTCAGTTTTCACACTCTATGCTTAGTGCCTTTGAGTGCATTATCTAGGAATGAACCTGGTAGAGCATCCCACACAAACGAATGCTCCACATGCGGGTTTCACATGCCACCAACTCCACATTCTCAGGCAACTTCAGCGCCACAGCCGTTTTCAGATAGCCCTCAAAGCAAAGGCTCTAGACGCCAATATTGGTGTGAGAGCTAATTCAATCAAGGAAACACTGCATGTTGGTGAAGGGCATATTGAAGAAGGATCAGCCGAGTGGTTCTTGTGGGAGAACAACTCCATTTGGCTCACTAACTTCACACACCATCAGGCTTCCAAGCAGCTTTCAAGGAAACTCAGTTTTCACACTCTATGCTTAGTGCCCTTTGTATGGCTAGGACTGAAATGAAGCTTGGTCAGCATCCCACACAAACGAATGCTCCACATGCGGGTTTCACATGCCACCAACTCCACATTCACAGGCAACTTCAGCGCCACAGCCGTTTTCAGATAGCCCTCAATGCAAAGGCTCTAGACGCAAATATTGGTGTGAGAGCTAATTCAATCAAGGAAACACTGCATGTTGGTGAAGGGCATATTGAAGAAGGATCAGCCGAGTGGTTCTTGTGGGAGAACAACTCCATTTGGCACACTAACTTCACACACCATCAGGCTTCCAAGCAGCTCTCAAGAAAACTCAGTTTTCACACTCTATGCTTAGTGCCCTTTGAGTGCATTATCTAGGAATGAACCTGGTAGAGCATCCCACACAAACGAATGCTCCACATGCGGGTTTCACATGCCACCAACTCCACATTCACAGGCAACTTCAGCGCCACAGCCATTTTCAGATAGCCCTCAATGCAAAGGCTCTAGACGCAAATATTGGTGTGAGAGCTAATTCAATCAAGGAAACACTGCATGTTGGTGAAGGGCATATTGAAGAAGGATCAGCCGAGTGGTTCTTGTGGGAGAACAACTCCATTTGGCTCACTACACACACCATCAGGCTTCCAAGCAGCTCTCAAGAAAACTCAGTTTTCACACTCTATGCTTAGTGCCCTTTGAGTGCATTATCTAGGAATGAACCTGGTAGAGCATCCCACACAAACGAATGCTCCACATGCGGGTTTCACATGCCACCAACTCCACATTCACAGGCAACTTCAGCGCCACAGCCATTTTCAGATAGCCCTCAAAGCAAAGGCTCTAGACGCAAATATTGGTGTGAGAGCTAATTCAATCAAGGAAACACTGCATGTTGGTGAAGGGCATATTGAAGAAGGATCAGCCGAGTGGTTCTTGTGGGAGAACAACTCCATTTGGCTCACTAACTTCACTCACCATCAGGCTTCCAAGCAGCTCTCAAGGAAACTCAATTTTCACACTCTATGCTTAGTGCCCTTTGTATGGCTAGGACTGAAATGAACCTGGTAGAGCATCCCACACAAACGAATGCTCCACATGCGGGTTTCACATGCCACCAACTCCACATTCACAGGCAACTTCAGCGCCACAGCCATTTTCAGATAGCCCTCAATGCAAAGGGTCTAGAAGCAAATATTGGTGTGAGAGCTAATTCAATCAAGGAAACACTGCGTGTTGGTGAAGGGCATATTGAAGAAGGATCAGCCGAGTGGTTCTTGTGGGAGAACAACTCCATTTGGCTCACTAACGTCACACACCATCAGGCTTCCAAGCAGCTCTCAAGGAAACTCAGGTTTCACGCTCTATGTTTAGTGCCCTTTGAGTGCATTATCTAGGAATGAACCTGGTAGAGCTTTGTCAGCCACACAAACGAATGCTCCACATGCGGGTTTCACATGCCACCAACTCCACATTCACAGGCAACTTCAGCGCCACAGCAGTTTTCAGATAGCCCTCAATGCAAAGGCTCTAGACGCAAATATTGGTGTGAGAGCTAATTCAATCAAGGAAACACTGCATGTTGGTGAAGGGCATATTGAAGAAGGATCAGCCGAGTGGTTCTTGTGGGAGAACAACTCCATTTGGCTCACTAACTTCACACACCATCAGGCTTCCAAGCAGCTCTCAAGGAAACTCAGGTTTCACACTCTATGCTTAGTGCCCTTTGAGTGCCTAGGACTGAAATGAACGTGGTAGAGCATCCCACACAAACGAATGCTCCACATGCCGGTTTCACATGCCACCAACTCCACGTTCACAGCAACTTCAGCGCCACAGCCATTTTCAGATAGCCCTCAATGCAAAGGCTCTAGACGCAAATATTGGTGTGAGAGCTAATTCAATCAAGGAAACACTGCATGTTGGTGAAGGGCATATTGAAGAAGGATCAGCCGAGTGGTTCTTGTGGGGGAACAACTCCATTTGGCTCACTAACTTCACACACCATCAGGCTTCCAAGCAGCTCTCAAGAAAACTCAGTTTTCACACTCTATGCTTAGTGCCCTTTGAGTGCATTATCTAGGAATGAACCTGGTAGAGCATCCCACACAAACGAATGCTCCACATGCGGGTTTCACATGCCACCAACTCCACATTCACAGGCAACTTCAGCGCCACAGCCATTTTCAGATAGCCCTCAATGCAAAGGCTCTAGACGCAAATATTGGTGTGAGAGCTAATTCAATCAAGGAAACACTGCATGTTGGTGAAGGGCATATTGAAGAAGGATCAGCCGAGTGGTTCTTGTGGGAGAACAACTCCATTTGGCTCACTAACTTCACACACCATCAGGCTTCCAAGCAGCTCTCAAGGAAACTCAGTTTTCACACTCTATGCTTAGTGCCCTTTGTATGGCTAGGACTGAAATGAACCTGGTAGAGCATCCCACACAAACGAATGCTCCACATGCGGGTTTCACATGCCACCAACTCCACATTCACAGGCAACTTCAGCGCCACAGCCATTTTCAGATAGCCCTCAATGCAAAGGCTCTAGAAGCAAATATTGGTGTGAGAGCTAATTCAATCAAGGAAACACTGCGTGTTTGTGAAGGGCATATTGAAGAAGGATCAGCCGAGTGGTTCTTGTGGGAGAACAACTCCATTTGGCTCACTAACTTCACACACCATCAGGCTTCCAAGCAGCTCTCAAGAAAACTCAGTTTTCACACTCTATGCTTAGTGCCCTTTGAGTGCATTATCTAGGAATGAACCTGGTAGAGCATCCCACACAAACGAATGCTCCACATGCGGGTTTCACATGCCACCAACTCCACATTCACAGGCAACTTCAGCGCCACAGCCGTTTTCAGATAGCCCTCAATGCAAAGGCTCTAGACGCAAATATTGGTGTGAGAGCTAATTCAATCAAGGAAACACTGCATGTTGGTGAAGGGCATATTGAAGAAGGATCAGCCGAGTGGTTCTTGTGGGAGAACAACTCCATTTGGCTCACTAACTTCACACGCCATCAGGCTTCCAAGCAGCTCTCAAGGAAACTCAGTTTTCACACTCTATGTTTAGTGCCCTTTGTATGGCTAGGACTGAAATGAACCTGGTAGAGCATCCCACACAAACGAATGCTCCACATGCGGGTTTCACATGCCACCAACTCCACATTCACAGGCAACTTCAGCGCCACAGCCATTTTCAGATAGCCCTCAATGCAAAGGCTCTAGAAGCAAATATTGGTGTGAGAGCTAATTCAATCAAGGAAACACTGCGTGTTGGTGAAGGGCATATTGAAGAAGGATCAGCCGAGTGGTTCTTGTGGGAGAACAACTCCATTTGGCTCACTAACTTCACACACCATCAGGCTTCCAAGCAGCTCTCAAGGAAACTCAGGTTTCACGCTCTATGTTTAGTGCCCTTTGAGTGCATTATCTAGGAATGAATCTGGTAGAGCTTGGTCAGCCACACAAACGAATGCTCCACATGCGGGTTTCACATGCCACCAACTCCACATTCACAGGCAACTTCAGCGCCACAGCCATTTTCAGATAGCCCTCAATGCAAAGGCTCTAGAAGCAAATATTGGTGTGAGAGCTAATTCAATCAAGGAAACACTGCGTGTTGGTGAAGGGCATATTGAAGAAGGATCAGCCGAGTGGTTCTTGTGGGAGAACAACTCCATTTGGCTCAATAACTTCACACACCATCAGGCTTCCAAGCAGCTCTCAAGGAAACTCAGTTTTCACACTCTATGTTTAGTGCCCTTTGAGTGCATTATCTAGGAATGAATCTGGTAGAGCTTGGTCAGCCACACAAACGAATGCTCCACATGCGGGTTTCACATGCCACCAACTCCACATTCACAGGCAACTTCAGCGCCACAGCCGTTTTCAGATAGCCCTCAATGCAAAGGCTCTAGACGCAAATATTGGTGTGAGAGCTAATTCAATCAAGGAAACACTGCATGTTGGTGAAGGGCATATTGAAGAAGGATCAGCCGAGTGGTTCTTGTGGGAGAACAACTCCATTTGGCTCACTAACTTCACACGCCATCAGGCTTCCAAGCAGCTCTCAAGGAAACTCAGTTTTCACACTCTATGCTTAGTGCCCTTTGTATGGCTAGGACTGAAATGAACCTGGTAGAGCATCCCACACAAACGAATGCTCCACATGCGGGTTTCACATGCCACCAACTCCACATTCACAGGCAACTTCAGCGCCACAGCCATTTTCAGATAGCCCTCAATGCAAAGGCTCTAGAAGCAAATATTGGTGTGAGAGCTAATTCAATCAAGGAAACACTGCATGTTGGTGAAGGGCATATTGAAGAAGGATCAGCCGAGTGGTTCTTGTGGGAGAACAACTCCATTTGGCTCACTAACTTCACACACCATCAGGCTTCCAAGCAGCTCTCAAGGAAACTCAGTTTTCACACTCTATGCTTAGTGCCCTTTGTATGGCTAGGACTGAAAAGAAGCTTGGTCAGCATCCCACACAAACGAATGCTCCACATGCGGGTTTCACATGCCACCAACTCCACATTCACAGGCAACTTCAGCGCCACAGCCGTTTTCAGATAGCCCTCAAAGCAAAGGCTCTAGACGCAAATATTGGTGTGAGAGCTAATTCAATCAAGGAAACACTGCATGTTGGTGAAGGGCATATTGAAGAAGGATCAGCCGAGTGGTACTTGTGGGAGAACAACTCCATTTGCCTCACTAACTTCACACACCATCAGGCTTCCAAGCAGCTCTCAAGGAAACTCAGTTTTCACACTCTATGCTTAGTGCCCTTTGAGTGCATTATCTAGGAATGAACCTGGTAGAGCATCCCACACAAACGAATGCTCCACATGCGGGTTTCACATGCCACCAACTCCACATTCACAGGCAACTTCAGCGCCACAGCCGTTTTCAGATAGCCCTCAATGCAAAGGCTCTAGACGCAAATATTGGTGTGAGAGCTAATTCAATCAAGGAAACACTGCATGTTGGTGAAGGGCATATTGAAGAAGGATCAGCCGAGTGGTTCTTGTGGGAGAACAACTCCATTTGGCTCACTAACTTCACACACCATCAGGCTTCCAAGCAGCTCTCAAGGAAACTCAGTTTTCACACTCTATGCTTAGTGCCCTTTGAGTGCCTAGGACTGAAATGAACCTGGTAGAGCATCCCACACAAACGAATGCTCCACATGCGGGTTTCACATGCCACCAACTCCACATTCACAGGCAACTTCAGCGCCACAGCCGTTTTCAGATAGCCCTCAATGCAAAGGCTCTAGACGCAAATATTGGTGTGAGAGCTAATTCAATCAAGGAAACACTGCATGTTGGTGAAGGGCATATTGAAGAAGGATCAGCCGAGTGGTTCTTGTGGGAGAACAACTCCATTTGGCTCACTAACTTCACACACCATCAGGCTTCCAAGCAGCTCTCAAGGAAACTCAGTTTTCACACTCTATGCTTAGTGCCCTTTGAGTGCATTATCTAGGAATGAACCTGGTAGAGCATCCCACACAAACGAATGCTCCACATGCGGGTTTCACATGCCACCAACTCCACATTCACAGGCAACTTCAGCGCCACAGCCGTTTTCAGATAGCCCTCAATGCAAAGGCTCTAGACGCAAATATTGGTGTGAGAGCTAATTCAATCAAGGAAACACTGCATGTTAGTGAAGGGCATATTGAAGAAGGATCAGCCGAGTGGTTCTTGTGGGAGAACAACTCCATTTGGCTCACTAACTTCACACACCATCAGGCTTCCAAGCAGCTCTCAAGAAAACTCAGTTTTCACACTCTATGCTTAGTGCCCTTTGAGTGCATTATCTAGGAATGAACCTGGTAGAGCATCCCACACAAACGAATGCTCCACATGCGGGTTTCACATGCCACCAACTCCACATTCACAGGCAACTTCAGCGCCACAGCCATTTTCAGATAGCCCTCAATGCAAAGGCTCTAGACGCAAATATTGGTGTGAGAGCTAATTCAATCAAGGAAACACAGCATGTTGGTGAAGGGCATATTGAAGAAGGATCAGCCGAGTGGTTCTTGTGGGAGAACAACTCCATTTGGCTCACTAACTTCACACGCCATCAGGCTTCCAAGCAGCTCTCAAGGAAACTCAGTTTTCACACTCTATGCTTAGTGCCCTTTGTATGGCTAGGACTGAAATGAACCTGGTAGAGCATCCCACACAAACGAATGCACCACATGCGGGTTTCACATGCCACCAACTCCACATTCGCAGGCAACTTCAGCGCCACAGCCGTTTTCAGATAGCCCTCAATCCAAAGGCTCTAGACGCAAATATTGGTGTGAGAGCTAATTCAATCAAGGAAACACTGCATGTTGGTGAAGGGCATATTGAAGAAGGATCAGCCAAGTGGTTCTTGTGGGAGAACAACTCCATTTGGCTCACTAACTTCACACACCATCAGGCTTCCAAGCAGCTCTCAAGGAAACTCAGGTTTCACACTCTATGCTTAGTGCCCTTTGTATGGCTAGGACTGAAATGAACCTGGTAGAGCATCCCACACAAACGAATGCTCCACATGCGGGTTTCACATGCCACCAACTCCACATTCACAGGCAACTTCAGCGCCACAGCCGTTTTCAGATAGCCCTCAGTGCAAAGGCTCTAGACGCAAATATTGGTGTGAGAGCTAATTCAATCAAGGAAACACTGCATGTTGGTGAAGGGCATATTGAAGAAGGATCAGCCGAGTGGTTCTTGTGGGAGAACAACTCCATTTGGCTCACTAACTTCACACACCATCAGGCTTCCAAGCAGCTCTCAAGGAAACTCAGGTTTCACACTCTATGTTTAGTGCCGTTTGAGTGCATTATCTAGGAATGAACCTGGTAGAGCTTGGTCAGCCACACAAACGAATGGTCCACATGCGGGTTTCACATGCCAAAAACTCCACATTCACAGGCAACTTCAGCGCCACAGCCGTTTTCAGATAGCCCTCAATGCAAAGGCTCTAGACGCAAATATTGGTGTGAGAGCTAATTCAATCAAGGAAACACTGCATGTTGGTGAAGGGCATATTGAAGAAGGATCAGCCGAGTGGTTCTTGTGGGAGAACAACTCCATTTGGCTCACTAACTTCACACACCATCAGGCTTCCAAGCAGCTCTCAAGGAAACTCAGTTTTCACACTCTATGCTTAGTGCCCTTTCAGTGCATTATCTAGGAATGAACCTGGTAGAGCATCCCACACAAACGAATGCTCCACATGCGGGTTTCACATGCCACCAACTCCACATTCACAGGCAACTTCAGCGCCACAGCCGTTTTCAGATAGCCCTCAATGCAAAGGCTCTAGACGCAAATATTGGTGTGAGAGCTAATTCAATCAAGGAAACACTGCATGTTAGTGAAGGGCATATTGAAGAAGGATCAGCCGAGTGGTTCTTGTGGGAGAACAACTCCATTTGGCTCACTAACTTCACACACCATCAGGCTTCCAAGCAGCTCTCAAGAAAACTCAGTTTTCACACTCTATGCTTAGTGCCCTTTGAGTGCATTATCTAGGAATGAACCTGGTAGAGCATCCCACACAAACGAATGCTCCACATGCGGGTTTCACATGCCACCAACTCCACATTCACAGGCAACTTCAGCGCCACAGCCATTTTCAGATAGCCCTCAATGCAAAGGCTCTAGAAGCAAATATTGGTGTGAGAGCTAATTCAATCAAGGAAACACTGCGTGTTGGAGAAGGGCATATTGAAGAAGGATCAGCCGAGTGGTTCTTGTGGGAGAACAACTCCATTTGGCTCACTAACTTCACACACCATCAGGCTTCCAAGCAGCTCTCAAGGAAACTCAGGTTTCACACTCTATGTTTAGTGACCTTTGAGTGCATTATCTAGGAATGAACCTGGTAGAGCTTGGTCAGCCACACAAACGAATGCTCCACATGCGGGTTTCACATGCCACCAACTCCACATTCACAGGCAACTTCAGCGCCACAGCCGTTTTCAGATAGCCCTCAATGCAAAGGCTCTAGACGCAAATATTGGTGTGAGAGCTAATTCAATCAAGGAAACACTGCATGTTGGTGAAGGGCATATTGAAGAAGGATCAGCCGAGTGGTTCTTGTGGGAGAACAACTCCATTTGGCTCACTAACTTCACACACCATCAGGCTTCCAAGCAGCTCTCAAGGAAACTCAGTTTTCACACTCTATGCTTAGTGCCCTTTGTATGGCTAGGACTGAAATGAACCTGGTAGAGCATCCCACACAAACGAATGGTCCACATGCGGGTTTCACATGCCACCAACTCCACATTCACAGGCAACTTCAGCGCCACAGCCGTTTTCAGATAGCCCTCAATGCAAAGGCTCTAGACGCAAATATTGGTGTGAGAGCTAATTCAATCAAGGAAACACTGCATGTTGGTGAAGGGCATATTGAAGAAGGATCAGCCGAGTGGTTCTTGTGGGAGAACAACTCCATTTGGCTCACTAACTTCACACACCATCAGGCTTCCAAGCAGCTCTCAAGGAAACTCAGTTTTCACACTCTATGCTTAGTGCCCTTTGTATGGCTAGGACTGAAATGAACCTGGTAGAGCATCCCACACAAACGAATGCTCCACATGCGGGTTTCACATGCCACCAACTCCACATTCACAGGCAACTTCAGCGCCACAGCCATTTTCAGATAGCCCTCAATGCAAAGGCTCTAGAAGCAAATATTGGTGTGAGAGCTAATTCAATCAAGGAAACACTGCGTGTTGGTGAAGGGCATATTGAAGAAGGATCAGCCGAGTGGTTCTTGTGGGAGAACAACTCCATTTGGCTCACTAACTTCACACACCATCAGGCTTCCTAGCAGCTCTCAAGGAAACTCAGGTTTCACACTCTATGCTTAGTGCCCTTTGAGTGCATTATCTAGGAATGAACCTGGTAGAGCTTGGTCAGCCACACAAACGAATGCTCCACATGCGGGTTTCACATGCCACCAACTCCACATTCACAGGCAACTTCAGCGCCACAGCCGTTTTCAGATAGCCCTCAATGCAAAGGCTCTAGACGCAAATATTGGTGTGAGAGCTAATTCAATCAAGGAAACACGGCATGTTGGTGAAGGGCATATTGAAGAAGGATCAGCCGAGTGGTTCTTGTGGGAGAACAACTCCATTTGGCTCACTAACTTCACACACCATCAGGCTTCCAAGCAGCTCTCAAGGAAACTCAGTTTTCACACTCTATGCTTAGTGCCCTTTGTATGGCTAGGACTGAAATGAACCTGGTAGAGCATCCCACACAAACGAATGCTCCACATGCGGGTTTCACATGCCACCAACTCCACATTCACAGGCAACTTCAGCGCCACAGCCGTTTTCAGATAGCCCTCAATGCAAAGGCTCTAGACGCAAATATTGGTGTGAGAGCTAATTCAATCAAGGAAACACTGCATGTTGGTGAAGGGCATATTGAAGAAGGATCAGCCGAGTGGTTCTTGTGGGAGAACAACTCCATTTGGCTCACTAACTTCACACACCATCAGGCTTCCAAGCAGCTCTCAAGGAAACTCAGTTTTCACACTCTATGTTTAGTGCCCTTTGAGTGCATTATCTAGGAATGAACCTGGTAGAGCATCCCACACAAACGAATGCTCCACATGCGGGTTTCACATGCCACCAACTCCACATTCACAGGCAACTTCAGCGCCACAGCCATTTTCAGATAGCCCTCAATGCAAAGGCTCTAGACGCAAATATTGGTGTGAGAGCTAATTCAATCAAGGAAACACTGCGTGTTTGTGAAGGGCATATTGAAGAAGGATCAGCCGAGTGGTTCTTGTGGGAGAACAACTCCATTTGGCTCACTAACTTCACACACCATCAGGCTTCCAAGCAGCTCTCAAGGAAACTCAGGTTTCACGCTCTATGTTTAGTGCCCTTTGAGTGCATTATCTAGGAATGAACCTGGTAGAGCTTGGTCAGCCACACAAACGAATGGTCCACATGCGGGTTTCACATGCCACCAACTCCACATTGACAGGCAACTTCAGCGCCACAGCCGTTTTCAGATAGCCCTCAATGCAAAGGCTCTAGACGCAAATATTGGTGTGAGAGCTAATTCAATCAAGGAAACACTGCATGTTGGTGAAGGACATATTGAAGAAGGATCAGCCGAGTGGTTCTTGTGGGAGAACAACTCCATTTGGCTCACTAACTTCACACACCATCAGGCTTCCAAGCAGCTCTCAAGGAAACTCAGTTTTCACACTCTATGCTTAGTGCCCTTTGTATGGCTAGGACTGAAAAGAAGCTTGGTGAGCATCCCACATAAACGAATGCTCCACATGCGGGTTTCACATGCCACCAACTCCACATTGACAGGCAACTTCAGCGCCACAGCCGTTTTCAGATAGCCCTCAATGCAAAGGCTCTAGACGCAAATATTGGTGTGAGAGCTAATTCAATCAAGGAAACACTGCATGTTGGTGAAGGGCATATTGAAGAAGGATCAGCCGAGTGGTTCTTGTGGGAGAAAAACTCCATTTGGCTCACTAACTTCACACACCATCAGGCTTCCAAGCAGCTCTCAAGGAAACTCAGTTTTCACACTCTATGCTTAGTGCCCTTTGTATGGCTAGGACTGAAATGAACCTGGTAGAGCATCCCACACAAACGAATGCTCCACATGCGGGTTTCACATGCCACCAACTCCACATTCACAGTCAACTTCAGCGCCACAGCCGTTTTCAGATAGCCCTCAAAGCAAAGGCTCTAGACGCAAATATTGGTGTGAGAGCTAATTCAATCAAGGAAACACTGCATGTTGGTGAAGGGCATATTGAAGAAGGATCAGCCGAGTGGTTCTTGTGGGAGAACAACTCCATTTGGCTCACTAACTTCACACACCATCAGGCTTCCAAGCAGCTCTCAAGGAAACTCAGTTTTCACACTCTATGCTTAGTGCCCTTTGAGTGCATTATCTAGGAATGAACCTGGTAGAGCATCCCACACAAACGAATGCTCCACATGCGGGTTTCACATGCCACCAACTCCACATTCACAGGCAACTTCAGCGCCACAGCCATTTTCAGATAGCCCTCAATGCAAAGGCTCTAGACGCAAATATTGGTGTGAGAGCTAATTCAATCAAGGAAACACTGCATGTTGGTGAAGGGCATATTGAAGAAGGATCAGCCGAGTGGTTCTTGTGGGAGAACAACTCCATTTGGCTCACTAACTTCACACACCATCAGGCTTCCAAGCAGCTCTCAAGGAAACTCAGTTTTCACACTCTATGCTTAGTGCCCTTTGAGTGCATTATCTAGGAAAGAACCTGGTAGAGCATCCCACACAAACGAATGCTCCACATGCGGGTTTCACATGCCACCAACTCCACATTCACAGGCAACTTCAGCGCCACAGCCATTTTCAGATAGCCCTCAATGCAAAGGCTCTAGACGCAAATATTGGTGTGAGAGCTAATTCAATCAAGGAAACACTGCGTGTTTGTGAAGGGCATATTGAAGAAGGATCAGCCGAGTGGTTCTTGTGGGAGAACAACTCCATTTGGCTCACTAACTTCACACACCATCAGGCTTCCAAGCAGCTCTCAAGGAAACTCAGGTTTCACGCTCTATGTTTAGTGCCCTTTGAGTGCATTATCTAGGAATGAACCTGGTAGAGCTTGGTCAGCCACACAAACGAATGCTCCACATGCGGGTTTCACATGCCACCAACTCCACATTGACAGGCAACTTCAGCGCCACAGCCGTTTTCAGATAGCCCTCAATGCAAAGGCTCTAGACGCAAATATTGGTGTGAGAGCTAATTCAATCAAGGAAACACTGCATGTTGGTGAAGGGCATATTGAAGAAGGATCAGCCGAGTGGCTCTTGTGGGAGAACAACTCCATTTGGCTCACTAACTTCACACACCATCAGGCTTCCAAGCAGCTCTCAAGGAAACTCAGTTTTCACACTCTATGCTTAGTGCCCTTTGTATGGCTAGGACTGAAATGAACCTGGTAGAGCATCCCACACAAACGAATGCTCCACATGCGGGTTTCACATGCCACCAACTCCACATTCACAGGCAACTTCAGCGCCACAGCCGTTTTCAGATAGCCCTCAAAGCAAAGAATCTAGACGCAAATATTGGTGTGAGAGCTAATTCAATCAAGGAAACACTGCATGTTGGTGAAGGGCATATTGAAGAAGGATCAGCCGAGTGGTTCTTGTGGGAGAACAACTCCATTTGGCTCACTAACTTCACACACCATCAGGCTTCCAAGCAGCTCTCAAGAAAACTCAGTTTTCACACTCTATGCTTAGTGCCCTTTGTATGGCTAGGACTGAAATGAACCTGGTAGAGCATCCCACACAAACGAATGCTCCACATGCGGGTTTCACATGCCACCAACTCCACATTCACAGGCAACTTCAGCGCCACAGCCGTTTTCAGATAGCCCTCAAAGCAAAGGCTCTAGACGCAAATATTGGTGTGAGAGCTAATTCAATCAAGGAAACACTGCATGTTGGTGAAGGGCATATTGAAGAAGGATCAGCCGAGTGGTTCTTGTGGGAGAACAACTCCATTTGGCTCACTAACTTCACACACCATCAGGCTTCCAAGCAGCTCTCAAGGAAACTCAGTTTTCACACTCTATGCTTAGTGCCCTTTGTATGGCTAGGACTGAAATGAACCTGGTAGAGCATCCCACACAAACGAATGCTCCACATGCGGGTTTCACATGCCACCAACTCCACATTCACAGGCAACTTCAGCGCCACAGCCATTTTCAGATAGCCCTCAATGCAAAGGCTCTAGACGCAAATATTGGTGTGAGAGCTAATTCAATCAAGGAAACACTGCATGTTGGTGAAGGGCATATTGAAGAAGGATCAGCCGAGTGGTTCTTGTGGGAGAACAACTCCATTTGGCTCACTAACTTCACACACCATCAGGCTTCCAAGCAGCTCTCAAGGAAACTCAGTTTTCACACTCTATGTTTAGTGCCCTTTGAGTGCATTATCTAGGAAAGAACCTGGTAGAGCATCCCACACAAACGAATGCTCCACATGCGGGTTTCACATGCCACCAACTCCACATTCACAGGCAACTTCAGCGCCACAGCCATTTTCAGATAGCCCTCAATGCAAAGGCTCTAGACGCAAATATTGGTGTGAGAGCTAATTCAATCAAGGAAACACTGCGTGTTTGTGAAGGGCATATTGAAGAAGGATCAGCCGAGTGGTTCTTGTGGGAGAACAACTCCATTTGGCTCACTAACTTCACACACCATCAGGCTTCCAAGCAGCTCTCAAGGAAACTCAGGTTTCACGCTCTATGTTTAGTGCCCTTTGAGTGCATTATCTAGGAATGAACCTGGTAGAGCTTGGTCAGCCACACAAACGAATGCTCCACATGCGGGTTTCACATGCCACCAACTCCACATTGACAGGCAACTTCAGCGCCACAGCCGTTTTCAGATAGCCCTCAATGCAAAGGCTCTAGACGCAAATATTGGTGTGAGAGCTAATTCAATCAAGGAAACACTGCATGTTGGTGAAGGGCATATTGAAGAAGGATCAGCCGAGTGGTTCTTGTGGGAGAACAACTCCATTTGGCTCACTAACTTCACACACCATCAGGCTTCCAAGCAGCTCTCAAGGAAACTCAGTTTTCACACTCTATGCTTAGTGCCCTTTGTATGGCTAGGACTGAAAAGAAGCTTGGTGAGCATCCCACATAAACGAATGCTCCACATGCGGGTTTCACATGCCACCAACTCCACATTGACAGGCAACTTCAGCGCCACAGCCGTTTTCAGATAGCCCTCAATGCAAAGGCTCTAGACGCAAATATTGGTGTGAGAGCTAATTCAATCAAGGAAACACTGCATGTTGGTGAAGGGCATATTGAAGAAGGATCAGCCGAGTGGTTCTTGTGGGAGAAAAACTCCATTTGGCTCACTAACTTCACACACCATCAGGCTTCCAAGCAGCTCTCAAGGAAACTCAGTTTTCACACTCTATGCTTAGTGCCCTTTGTATGGCTAGGACTGAAATGAACCTGGTAGAGCATCCCACACAAACGAATGCTCCACATGCGGGTTTCACATGCCACCAACTCCACATTCACAGGCAACTTCAGCGCCACAGCCGTTTTCAGATAGCCCTCAATGCAAAGGCTCTAGACACAAATATTGGTGTGAGAGCTAATTCAATCAAGGAAACACTGCATGTTGGTGAAGGGCATATTGAAGAAGGATCAGCCGAGTGGTTCTTGTGGGAGAACAACTCCATTTGGCTCACTGATTTCACACACCATCAGGCTTCCAAGCAGCTCTCAAGGAAACTCAGTTTTCACACTCTATGCTTTGTGCCCTTTGAGTGCATTATCTAGGAATGAACCTGGTAGAGCTTGGTCAGCCACACAAACGAATGCTCCACATGCGGGTTTCACATGCCACCAACTCCACATTCACAGGCAACTTCAGCGCCACAGCCGTTTTCAGATAGCCCTCAAAGCAAAGGCTCTAGACGCAAATATTGGTGTGAGAGCTAATTCAATCAAGGAAACACTGCATGTTGGTGAAGGGCATATTGAAGAAGGATCAGCCGAGTGGTTCTTGTGGGAGAAAAACTCCATTTGGCTCACTAACTTCACACACCATCAGGCTTCCAAGCAGCTCTCAAGGAAACTCAGTTTTCACACTCTATGCTTAGTGCCCTTTGTATGGCTAGGACTGAAATGAACCTGGTAGAGCATCCCACACAAACGAATGCTCCACATGCGGGTTTCACATGCCACCAACTCCACATTGACAGGCAACTTCAGCGCCACAGCCGTTTTCAGATAGCCCTCAATGCAAAGGCTCTAGACGCAAATATTGGTGTGAGAGCTAATTCAATCAAGGAAACACTGCATGTTGGTGAAGGGCATATTGAAGAAGGATCAGCCGAGTGGTTCTTGTGGGAGAACAACTCCATTTGGCTCACTAACTTCACACACCATCAGGCTTCCAAGCAGCTCTCAAGGAAACTCAGTTTTCACACTCTATGCTTAGTGCCCTTTGTATGGCTAGGACTGAAATGAACCTGGTAGAGCATCCCACACAAACGAATGCTCCACATGCGGGTTTCACATGCCACCAACTCCACATTCACAGGCAACTTCAGCGCCACAGCCATTTTCAGATAGCCCTCAATGCAAAGGCTCTAGACGCAAATATTGGTGTGAGAGCTAATTCAATCAAGGAAACACTGCATGTTGGTGAAGGGCATATTGAAGAAGGATCAGCCGAGTGGTTCTTGTGGGAGAACAACTCCATTTGGCTCACTAACTTCACACACCATCAGGCTTCCAAGCAGCTCTCAAGGAAACTCAGTTTTCACACTCTATGCTTAGTGCCCTTTGAGTGCATTATCTAGGAATGAACCTGGTAGAGCATCCCACACAAACGAATGCTCCACATGCGGGTTTCACATGCCACCAACTCCACATTCACAGGCAACTTCAGCGCCACAGCCATTTTCAGATAGCCCTCAATGCAAAGGCTCTAGACGCAAATATTGGTGTGAGAGCTAATTCAATCAAGGAAACACTGCGTGTTTGTGAAGGGCATATTGAAGAAGGATCAGCCAAGTGGTTCTTGTGGGAGAACAACTCCATTTGGCTCACTAACTTCACACACCATCAGGCTTCCAAGCAGCTCTCAAGGAAACTCAGGTTTCACGCTCTATGTTTAGTGCCCTTTGAGTGCATTATCTAGGAATGAACCTGGTAGAGCTTGGTCAGCCACACAAACGAATGCTCCACATGCGGGTTTCACATGCCACCAACTCCACATTGACAGGCAACTTCAGCGCCACAGCCGTTTTCAGATAGCCCTCAATGCAAAGGCTCTAGACGCAAATATTGGTGTGAGAGCTAATTCAATCAAGGAAACACTGCATGTTGGTGAAGGGCATATTGAAGAAGGATCAGCCGAGTGGTTCTTGTGGGAGAACAACTCCATTTGGCTCACTAACTTCACACACCATCAGGCTTCCAAGCAGCTCTCAAGGAAACTCAGTTTTCACACTCTATGCTTAGTGCCCTTTGTATGGCTAGGACTGAAAAGAAGCTTGGTGAGCATCCCACATAAACGAATGCTCCACATGCGGGTTTCACATGCCACCAACTCCACATTGACAGGCAACTTCAGCGCCACAGCCATTTTCAGATAGCCCTCAATGCAAAGGCTCTAGACGCAAATATTGGTGTGAGAGCTAATTCAATCAAGGAAACACTGCATGTTGGTGAAGGGCATATTGAAGAAGGATCAGCCGAGTGGTTCTTGTGGGAGAAAAACTCCATTTGGCTCACTAACTTCACACACCATCAGGCTTCCAAGCAGCTCTCAAGGAAACTCAGTTTTCACACTCTATGCTTAGTGCCCTTTGTATGGCTAGGACTGAAATGAACCTGGTAGAGCATCCCACACAAACGAATGCTCCACATGCGGGTTTCACATGCCACCAACTCCACATTCACAGGCAACTTCAGCGCCACAGCCGTTTTCAGATAGCCCTCAAAGCAAAGGCTCTAGACGCAAATATTGGTGTGAGAGCTAATTCAATCAAGGAAACACTGCATGTTGGTGAAGGGCATATTGAAGAAGGATCAGCCGAGTGGTTCTTGTGGGAGAACAACTCCATTTGGCTCACTAACTTCACACACCATCAGGCTTCCAAGCAGCTCTCAAGGAAACTCAGTTTTCACACTCTATGCTTAGTGCCCTTTGTATGGCTAGGACTGAAATGAACCTGGTAGAGCATCCCACACAAACGAATGCTCCACATGCGGGTTTCACATGCCACCAACTCCACATTCACAGGCAACTTCAGCGCCACAGCCATTTTCAGATAGCCCTCAATGCAAAGGCTCTAGACACAAATATTGGTGTGAGAGCTAATTCAATCAAGGAAACACTGCATGTTGGTGAAGGGCATATTGAAGAAGGATCAGCCGAGTGGTTCTTGTGGGAGAACAACTCCATTTGGCTCACTGATTTCACACACCATCAGGCTTCCAAGCAGCTCTCAAGGAAACTCAGTTTTCACACTCTATGCTTAGTGCCCTTTGAGTGCATTATCTAGGAATGAACCTGGTAGAGCATCCCACACAAACGAATGCTCCACATGCGGGTTTCACATGCCACCAACTCCACATTCACAGGCAACTTCAGCGCCACAGCCGTTTTCAGATAGCCCTCAAAGCAAAGGCTCTAGACGCAAATATTGGTGTGAGAGCTAATTCAATCAAGGAAACACTGCATGTTGGTGAAGGGCATATTGAAGAAGGATCAGCCGAGTGGTTCTTGTGGGAGAACAACTCCATTTGGCTCACTAACTTCACACACCATCAGGCTTCCAAGCAGCTCTCAAGGAAACTCAGGTTTCACGCTCTATGTTTAGTGCCCTTTGAGTGCATTATCTAGGAATGAACCTGGTAGAGCTTGGTCAGCCACACAAACGAATGCTCCACATGCGGGTTTCACATGCCACCAACTCCACATTGACAGGCAACTTCAGCGCCACAGCCGTTTTCAGATAGCCCTCAATGCAAAGGCTCTAGACGCAAATATTGGTGTGAGAGCTAATTCAATCAAGGAAACACTGCATGTTGGTGAAGGGCATATTGAAGAAGGATCAGCCGAGTGGTTCTTGTGGGAGAACAACTCCATTTGGCTCACTAACTTCACACACCATCAGGCTTCCAAGCAGCTCTCAAGGAAACTCAGTTTTCACACTCTATGCTTAGTGCCCTTTGTATGGCTAGGACTGAAAAGAAGCTTGGTGAGCATCCCACATAAACGAATGCTCCACATGCGGGTTTCACATGCCACCAACTCCACATTGACAGGCAACTTCAGCGCCACAGCCGTTTTCAGATAGCCCTCAATGCAAAGGCTCTAGACGCAAATATTGGTGTGAGAGCTAATTCAATCAAGGAAACACTGCATGTTGGTGAAGGGCATATTGAAGAAGGATCAGCCGAGTGGTTCTTGTGGGAGAAAAACTCCATTTGGCTCACTAACTTCACACACCATCAGGCTTCCAAGCAGCTCTCAAGGAAACTCAGTTTTCACACTCTATGCTTAGTGCCCTTTGTATGGCTAGGACTGAAATGAACCTGGTAGAGCATCCCACACAAACGAATGCTCCACATGCGGGTTTCACATGCCACCAACTCCACATTCACAGGCAACTTCAGCGCCACAGCCGTTTTCAGATAGCCCTCAAAGCAAAGGCTCTAGACGCAAATATTGGTGTGAGAGCTAATTCAATCAAGGAAACACTGCATGTTGGTGAAGGGCATATTGAAGAAGGATCAGCCGAGTGGTTCTTGTGGGAGAACAACTCCATTTGGCTCACTAACTTCACACACCATCAGGCTTCCAAGCAGCTCTCAAGGAAACTCAGTTTTCACACTCTAAGCTTAGTGCCCTTTGTATGGCTAGGACTGAAATGAACCTGGTAGAGCATCCCACACAAACGAATGCTTCACATGCGGGTTTCACATGCCACCAACTCCACATTCACAGGCAACTTCAGCGCCACAGCCATTTTCAGATAGCCCTCAATGCAAAGGCTCTAGACGCAAATATTGGTGTGAGAGCTAATTCAATCAAGGAAACACTGCATGTTGGTGAAGGGCATATTGAAGAAGGATCAGCCGAGTGGTTCTTGTGGGAGAACAACTCCATTTGGCTCACTAACTTCACACACCATCAGGCTTCCAAGCAGCTCTCAAGGAAACTCAGTTTTCACACTCTATGCTTAGTGCCCTTTGAGTGCATTATCTAGGAATGAACCTGGTAGAGCATCCCACACAAACGAATGCTCCACATGCGGGTTTCACATGCCACCAACTCCACATTCACAGGCAACTTCAGCGCCACAGCCATTTTCAGATAGCCCTCAATGCAAAGGCTCTAGACGCAAATATTGGTGTGAGAGCTAATTCAATCAAGGAAACACTGCATGTTGGTGAAGGGCATATTGAAGAAGGATCAGCCGAGTGGTTCTTGTGGGAGAACAACTCCATTTGGCTCACTAACTTCACACACCATCAGGCTTCCAAGCAGCTCTCAAGGAAACTCAGTTTTCACACTCTATGCTTAGTGCCCTTTGTATGGCTAGGACTGAAAAGAAGCTTGGTGAGCATCCCACACAAACGAATGCTCCACATGCGGGTTTCACATGCCACCAACTCCACATTCACAGGCAACTTCAGCGCCACAGCCGTTTTCAGATAGCCCTCAATGCAAAGGCTCTAGACGCAAATATTGGTGTGAGAGCTAATTCAATCAAGGAAACACTGCATGTTGGTGAAGGGCATATTGAAGAAGGATCAGCCGAGTGGTTCTTGTGGGAGAAAAACTCCATTTGGCTCACTAACTTCACACACCATCAGGCTTCCAAGCAGCTCTCAAGGAAACTCAGTTTTCACACTCTATGCTTAGTGCCCTTTGTATGGCTAGGACTGAAATGAACCTGGTAGAGCATCCCACACAAACGAATGCTCCACATGCGGGTTTCACATGCCACCAACTCCACATTCACAGGCAACTTCAGCGCCACAGCCGTTTTCAGATAGCCCTCAAAGCAAAGGCTCTAGACGCAAATATTGGTGTGAGAGCTAATTCAATCAAGGAAACACTGCATGTTGGTGAAGGGCATATTGAAGAAGGATCAGCCGAGTGGTTCTTGTGGGAGAACAACTCCATTTGGCTCACTAACTTCACACACCATCAGGGTTCCAAGCAGCTCTCAAGGAAACTCAGTTTTCACACTCTATGCTTAGTGCCCTTTGTATGGCTAGGACTGAAATGAACCTGATAGAGCATCCCACACAAACGAATGCTCCACATGCGGGTTTCACATGCCACCAACTCCACATTCACAGGCAACTTCAGCGCCACAGCCGTTTTCAGATAGCCCTCAAAGCAAAGGCTCTAGACGCAAATATTGGTGTGAGAGCTAATTCAATCAAGGAAACACTGCATGTTGGTGAAGGGCATATTGAAGAAGGATCAGCCGAGTGGTTCTTGTGGGAGAACAACTCCATTTGGCTCACTAACTTCACACACCATCAGGCTTCCAAGCAGCTCTCAAGGAAACTCAGGTTTCACGCTCTATGTTTAGTGCCCTTTGAGTGCATTATCTAGGAATGAACCTGGGAGAGCATCCCACACAAACGAATGCTCCACATGCGGGTTTCACATGCCACCAACTCCACATTCACAGGCAACTTCAGCGCCAGAGCCGTTTTCAGATAGCCCTCAATGCAAAGGCTCTAGACGCAAATATTGGTGTGAGAGCTAATTCAATCAAGGAAACACTGCATGTTAGTGAAGGGCATATTGAAGAAGGATCAGCCGAGTGGTTCTTGTGGGAGAACAACTCCATTTGGCTCACTAACTTCACACACCATCAGGCTTCCAAGCAGCTCTCAAGGAAACTCAGTTTTCACACTCTATGCTTAGTGCCCTTTGAGTGCATTATCTAGGAATGAACCTGGTAGAGCATCCCACACAAACGAATGCTCCACATGCGGGTTTCACATGCCACCAACTCCACATTCGCAGGCAACTTCAGCGCCACAGCCGTTTTCAGATAGCCCTCAATCCAAAGGCTCTAGACGCAAATATTGGTGTGAGAGCTAATTCAATCAAGGAAACACTGCTTGTTGGTGAAGGGCATATTGAAGAAGGATCAGCCGAGTGGTTCTTGTGGGAGAAAAACTCCATTTGGCTCACTAACTTCACACACCATCAGGCTTCCAAGCAGCTCTCAAGGAAACTCAGTTTTCACACTCTATGCTTAGTGCCCTTTGTATGGCTAGGACTGAAATGAACCTGGTAGAGCATCCCACACAAACGAATGCTCCACATGCGGGTTTCACATGCCACCAACTCCACATTCACAGGCAACTTCAGCGCCACAGCCGTTTTCAGATAGCCCTCAAAGCAAAGGCTCTAGACGCAAATATTGGTGTGAGAGCTAATTCAATCAAGGAAACACTGCATGTTGGTGAAGGGCATATTGAAGAAGGATCAGCCGAGTGGTTCTTGTGGGAGAACAACTCCATTTGGCTCACTAACTTCACACACCATCAGGCTTCCAAGCAGCTCTCAAGGAAACTCAGTTTTCACACTCTATGCTTAGTGCCCTTTGTATGGCTAGGACTGAAATGAACCTGGTAGAGCATCCCACACAAACGAATGCTCCACATGCGGGTTTCACATGCCACCAACTCCACATTCACAGGCAACTTCAGCGCCACAGCCATTTTCAGATAGCCCTCAATGCAAAGGCTCTAGACGCAAATATTGGTGTGAGAGCTAATTCAATCAAGGAAACACTGCATGTTGGTGAAGGGCATATTGAAGAAGGATCAGCCGAGTGGTTCTTGTGGGAGAACAACTCCATTTGGCTCACTAACTTCACACACCATCAGGCTTCCAAGCAGCTCTCAAGGAAACTCAGGTTTCACGCTCTATGCTTAGTGCCCTTTGAGTGCATTATCTAGGAATGAACCTGGTAGAGCTTGGTCAGCCACACAAACGAATGCTCCACATGCGGGTTTCACATGCCACCAACTCCACATTGACAGGCAACTTCAGCGCCACAGCCGTTTTCAGATAGCCCTCAATGCAAAGGCTCTAGACGCAAATATTGGTGTGAGAGCTAATTCAATCAAGGAAACACTGCATGTTGGTGAAGGGCATATTGAAGAAGGATCAGCCGAGTGGTTCTTGTGGGAGAACAACTCCATTTGGCTCACTAACTTCACACACCATCAGGCTTCCAAGCAGCTCTCAAGGAAACTCAGTTTTCACACTCTATGCTTAGTGCCCTTTGTATGGCTAGGACTGAAAAGAAGCTTGGTGAGCATCCCACACAAACGAATGCTCCACATGCGGGTTTCACATGCCACCAACTCCACATTGACAGGCAACTTCAGCGCCACAGCCGTTTTCAGATAGCCCTCAATGCAAAGGCTCTAGACGCAAATATTGGTGTGAGAGCTAATTCAATCAAGGAAACACTGCATGTTGGTGAAGGGCATATTGAAGAAGGATCAGCCGAGTGGTTCTTGTGGGAGAAAAACTCCATTTGGCTCACTAACTTCACACACCATCAGGCTTCCAAGCAGCTCTCAAGGAAACTCAGTTTTCACACTCTATGCTTAGTGCCCTTTGAGTGCATTATCTAGGAATGAACCTGGTAGAGCATCCCACACAAACGAATGCTCCACATGCGGGTTTCACATGCCACCAACTCCACATTCGCAGGCAACTTCAGCGCCACAGCCGTTTTCAGATAGCCCTCAATCCAAAGGCTCTAGACGCAAATATTGGTGTGAGAGCTAATTCAATCAAGGAAACACTGCATGTTGGTGAAGGGCATATTGAAGAAGGATCAGCCGAGTGGTTCTTGTGGGAGAACAACTCCATTTGGCTCACTAACTTCACACACCATCAGGCTTCCAAGCAGCTCTCAAGGAAACTCAGGTTTCACACTCTATGCTTAGTGCCCTTTGTATGGCTAGGACTGAAATGAACCTGGTAGAGCATCCCACACAAACGAATGCTCCACATGCGGGTTTCACATGCCACCAACTCCACATTCACAGGCAACTTCAGCGCCACAGCCATTTTCAGATAGCCCTCAATGCAAAGGCTCTAGAAGCAAATATTGGTGTGAGAGCTAATTCAATCAAGGAAACACTGCATGTTGGTGAAGGGCATATTGAAGAAGGATCAGCCGAGTGGTTCTTGTGGGAGAACAACTCCATTTGGCTCACTAACTTCACACACCATCAGCCTTCCAAGCAGCTCTCAAGGAAACTCAGGTTTCACACTCTATGTTTAGTGCCCTTTGAGTGCATTATCTAGGAATGAACCTGGTAGAGCTTGGTCAGCCACACAAACGAATGCTCCACATGCGGGTTTCACATGCCACCAACTCCACATTCACAGGCAACTTCAGCGCCACAGCCGTTTTCAGATAGCCCTCAATGCAAAGGCTCTAGACGCAAATATTGGTGTGAGAGCTAATTCAATCAAGGAAACACTGCATGTTGGTGAAGGGCATATTGAAGAAGGATCAGCCGAGTGGTTCTTGTGGGAGAACAACTCCATTTGGCTCACTAACTTCACACACCATCAGGCTTCCAAGCAGCTCTCAAGGAAACTCAGTTTTCACACTCTATGCTTAGTGCCCTTTGTATGGCTAGGACTGAAATGAACCTGGTAGAGCATCCCACACAAACGAATGCTCCACATGCGGGTTTCACATGCCACCAACTCCACATTCACAGGCAACTTCAGCGCCACAGCCGTTTTCAGATAGCCCTCAATGCAAAGGCTCTAGACGCAAATATTGGTGTGAGAGCTAATTCAATCAAGGAAACACTGCATGTTGGTGAAGGGCATATTGAAGAAGGATCAGCCGAGTGGTTCTTGTGGGAGAACAACTCCATTTGGCTCACTAACTTCACACACCATCAGGCTTCCAAGCAGCTCTCAAGGAAACTCAGTTTTCACACTCTATGCTTAGTGCCCTTTGTATGGCTAGGACTGAAATGAACCTGGTAGAGCATCCCACACAAACGAATGCTCCACATGCGGGTTTCACATGCCACCAACTCCACATTCACAGGCAACTTCAGCGCCACAGCCATTTTCAGATAGCCCTCAATGCAAAGGCTCTAGAAGCAAATATTGGTGTGAGAGCTAATTCAATCAAGGAAACACTGCGTGTTTGTGAAGGGCATATTGAAGAAGGATCAGCCGAGTGGTTCTTGTGGGAGAAAAACTCCATTTGGCTCACTAACTTCACACACCATCAGGCTTCCAAGCAGCTCTCAAGGAAACTCAGGTTTCACGCTCTATGTTTAGTGCCCTTTGAGTGCATTATCTAGGAATGAACCTGGTAGAGCTTTGTGAGCCACACAAACGAATGCTCCACATGCGGGTTTCACATGCCACCAACTCCACATTCACAGGCAACTTCAGCGCCACAGCCGTTTTCAGATAGCCCTCAATGCAAAGGCTCTAGACGCAAATATTGGTGTGAGAGCTAATTCAATCAAGGAAACACGGCATGTTGGTGAAGGGCATATTGAAGAAGGATCAGCCGAGTGGTTCTTGTGGGAGAACAACTCCATTTGGCTCACTAACTTCACACACCATCAGGCTTCCAAGCAGCTCTCAAGGAAACTCAGTTTTCACACTCTATGCTTAGTGCCCTTTGTATGGCTAGGACTGAAATGAACCTGGTAGAGCATCCCACACAAACGAATGCTCCACATGCGGGTTTCACATGCCACCAACTCCACATTCACAGGCAACTTCAGCGCCACAGCCGTTTTCAGATAGCCCTCAATGCAAAGGCTCTAGACGCAAATATTGGTGTGAGAGCTAATTCAATCAAGGAAACACTGCATGTTGGTGAAGGGCATATTGAAGAAGGATCAGCCGAGTGGTTCTTGTGGGAGAACAACTCCATTTGGCTCACTAACTTCACACACCATCAGGCTTCCAAGCAGCTCTCAAGGAAACTCAGTTTTCACACTCTATGCTTAGTGCCCTTTGAGTGCATTATCTAGGAATGAACCTGGTAGAGCATCCCACACAAACGAATGCTCCACATGCGGGTTTCACATGCCACCAACTCCACATTCACAGGCAACTTCAGCGCCACAGCCATTTTCAGATAGCCCTCAATGCAAAGGCTCTAGACGCAAATATTGGTGTGAGAGCTAATTCAATCAAGGAAACACTGCGTGTTTGTGAAGGGCATATTGAAGAAGGATCAGCCGAGTGGTTCTTGTGGGAGAACAACTCCATTTGGCTCACTAACTTCACACACCATCAGGCTTCCAAGCAGCTCTCAAGGAAACTCAGGTTTCACGCTCTATGTTTAGTGCCCTTTGAGTGCATTATCTAGGAATGAACCTGGGAGAGCATCCCACACAAACGAATGCTCCACATGCGGGTTTCACATGCCACCAACTCCACATTGACAGGCAACTTCAGCGCCACAGCCGTTTTCAGATAGCCCTCAATGCAAAGGCTCTAGACGCAAATATTGGTGTGAGAGCTAATTCAATCAAGGAAACACTGCATGTTGGTGAAGGGCATATTGAAGAAGGATCAGCCGAGTGGTTCTTGTGGGAGAACAACTCCATTTGGCTCACTAACTTCACACACCATCAGGCTTCCAAGCAGCTCTCAAGGAAACTCAGTTTTCACACTCTATGCTTAGTGCCCTTTGTATGGCTAGGACTGAAAAGAAGCTTGGTGAGCATCCCACACAAACGAATGCTCCACATGCGGGTTTCACATGCCACCAACTCCACATTGACAGGCAACTTCAGCGCCACAGCCGTTTTCAGATAGCCCTCAATGCAAAGGCTCTAGACGCAAATATTGGTGTGAGAGCTAATTCAATCAAGGAAACACTGCATGTTGGTGAAGGGCATATTGAAGAAGGATCAGCCGAGTGGTTCTTGTGGGAGAAAAACTCCATTTGGCTCACTAACTTCACACACCATCAGGCTTCCAAGCAGCTCTCAAGGAAACTCAGTTTTCACACTCTATGCTTAGTGCCCTTTGTATGGCTAGGACTGAAATGAACCTGGTAGAGCATCCCACACAAACGAATGCTCCACATGCGGGTTTCACATGTCACCAACTCCACATTCACAGGCAACTTCAGCGCCACAGCCGTTTTCAGATAGCCCTCAATGCAAAGGCTCTAGACGCAAATATTTGTGTGAGAGCTAATTCAATCAAGGAAACACTGCATGTTGGTGAAGGGCATATTGAAGAAGGATCAGCCGAGTGGTTCTTGTGGGAGAACAACTCCATTTGGCTCACTAACTTCACACACCATCAGGCTTCCAAGCAGCTCTCAAGGAAACTCAGTTTTCACACTCTATGCTTAGTGCCCTTTGAGTGCATTATCTAGGAATGAACCTGGTAGAGCATCCCACACAAACGAATGCTCCACATGCGGGTTCCACATGCCACCAACTCCACATTCACAGGCAACTTCAGCGCCACAGCCGTTTTCAGATAGCCCTCAATGCAAAGGCTCTAGACGCAAATATTGGTGTGAGAGCTAATTCAATCAAGGAAACACTGCATGTTGGTGAAGGGCATATTAAAGAAGGATCAGCCGAGTGGTTCTTGTGGGAGAACAACTCCATTTGGCTCACTAACTTCACACACCATCAGGCTTCCAAGCAGCTCTCAAGGAAACTCAGTTTTCACACTCTATGCTTAGTGCCCTTTGTATGGCTAGGACTGAAATGAAGCTTGGTCAGCATCCCACACAAACGAATGCTCCACATGCGGGTTTCACATGCCACCAACTCCACATTCACAGGCAACTTCAGCGCCAAAGCCATTTCCAGATAGCCCTCAAAGCAAAGGCTCTAGACGCAAATATTGGTGTGAGAGCTAATTCAATCAAGGAAACACTGCATGTTGGTGAAGGGCATATTGAAGAAGGATCAGCCGAGTGGTTCTTGTGGGAGAACAACTCCATTTGGCTCACTAACTTCACACACCATCAGGCTTCCAAGCAGCTCTCAAGGAAACTCAGTTTTCACACTCTATGCTTAGTGCCCTTTGTATGGCTAGGACTGAAATGAACCTGGTAGAGCATCCCACACAAACGAATGCTCCACATGCCGGTTTCACATGCCACCAACTCCACATTCACAGGCAACTTCAGCGCCACAGCCGTTTTCAGATAGCCCTCAATGCAAAGGCTTTAGACGCAAATATTGGTGTGAGAGCTAATTCAATCAAGGAAACACTGCATGTTGGTGAAGGGCATATTGAAGAAGGATCAGCCGAGTGGTTCTTGTGGGAGAACAACTCCATTTGGCTCACTAACTTCACACACCATCAGGCTTCCAAGCAGCTCTCAAGGAAACTCAGTTTTCACACTCTATGCTTAGTGCCCTTTGAGTGCATTATCTAGGAATGAACCTGGTAGAGCATCCCACACAAACGAATGCTCCACATGCGGGTTTCACATGCCACCAACTCCACATTCACAGGCAACTTCAGCGCCACAGCCATTTTCAGATAGCCCTCAAAGCAAAGGCTCTAGACGCAAATATTGGTGTGAGAGCTAATTCAATCAAGGAAACACTGCATGTTGGTGAAGGGCATATTGAAGAAGGATCAGCCGAGTGGTTCTTGTGGGAGAACAACTCCATTTGGCTCACTAACTTCACACACCATCAGGCTTCCAAGCAGCTCTCAAGGAAACTCAGTTTTCACACTCTATGCTTAGTGCCCTTTGTATGGCTAGGACTGAAATGAAGCTTGGTCAGCATCCCACACAAACGAATGCTCCACATGCGGGTTTCACATGCCACCAACTCCACATTCACAGGCAACTTCAGCGCCACAGCCGTTTTCAGATAGCCCTCAATGCAAAGGCTCTAGACGCAAATATTGGTGTGAGAGCTAATTCAATCAAGGAAACACTGCATGTTGGTGAAGGGCATATTGAAGAAGGATCAGCCGAGTGGTTCTTGTGGGAGAACAACTCCATTTGGCTCACTAACTTCACACACCATCAGGCTTCCAAGCAGCTCTCAAGGAAACTCAGTTTTCACACTCTATGCTTAGTGCCCTTTGTATGGCTAGGACTGAAATGAACCTGGTAGAGCATCCCACACAAACGAATGCTCCACATGCGGGTTTCACATGCCACCAACTCCACATTCACAGGCAACTTCAGCGCCACAGCCATTTTCAGATAGCCCTCAATGCAAAGGCTCTAGAAGCAAATATTGGTGTGAGAGCTAATTCAATCAAGGAAACACTGCGTGTTGGTGAAGGGCATATTGAAGAAGGATCAGCCGAGTGGTTCTTGTGGGAGAAAAACTCCATTTGGCTCACTAACTTCACACACCATCAGGCTTCCAAGCAGCTCTCAAGGAAACTCAGGTTTCACGCTCTATGTTTAGTGCCCTTTGAGTGCATTATCTAGGAATGAACCTGGTAGAGCTTTGTGAGCCACACAAACGAATGCTCCACATGCGGGTTTCACATGCCACCAACTCCACATTCACAGGCAACTTCAGCGCCACAGCCGTTTTCAGATAGCCCTCAATGAAAAGCTCTAGACGCAAATATTGGTGTGAGAGCTAATTCAATCAAGGAAACACGGCATGCTGGTGAAGGGCATATTGAAGAAGGATCAGCCGAGTGGTTCTTGTGGGAGAACAACTCCATTTGGCTCACTAACTTCACACACCATCAGGCTTCCAAGCAGCTCTCAAGGAAACTCAGTTTTCACACTCTATGCTTAGTGCCCTTTGTATGGCTAGGACTGAAATGAACCTGGTAGAGCATCCCACACAAACGAATGCTCCACATGCGGGTTTCACATGCCACCAACTCCACATTCACAGGCAACTTCAGCGCCACAGCCGTTTTCAGATAGCCCTCAATGCAAAGGCTCTAGACGCAAATATTGGTGTGAGAGCTAATTCAATCAAGGAAACACTGCATGTTGGTGAAGGGCATATTGAAGAAGGATCAGCCGAGTGGTTCTTGTGGGAGAACAACTCCATTTGGCTCACTAACTTCACACACCATCAGGCTTCCAAGCAGCTCTCAAGGAAACTCAGTTTTCACACTCTATGCTTAGTGCCCTTTGAGTGCATCATCTAGGAATGAACCTGGTAGAGCATCCCACACAAACGAATGCTCCACATGCGGGTTTCACATGCCACCAACTCCACATTCACAGGCAACTTCAGCGCCACAGCCATTTTCAGATAGCCCTCAATGCAAAGGCTCTAGACGCAAATATTGGTGTGAGAGCTAATTCAATCAAGGAAACACTGCGTGTTTGTGAAGGGCATATTGAAGAAGGATCAGCCGAGTGGTTCTTGTGGGAGAACAACTCCATTTGGCTCACTAACTTCACACACCATCAGGCTTCCAAGCAGCTCTCAAGGAAACTCAGGTTTCACGCTCTATGTTTAGTGCCCTTTGAGTGCATTATCTAGGAATGAACCTGGGAGAGCATCCCACACAAACGAATGCTCCACATGCGGGTTTCACATGCCACCAACTCCACATTGACAGGCAACTTCAGCGCCACAGCCGTTTTCAGATAGCCCTCAATGCAAAGGCTCTAGACGCAAATATTGGTGTGAGAGCTAATTCAATCAAGGAAACACTGCATGTTGGTGAAGGGCATATTGAAGAAGGATCAGCCGAGTGGTTCTTGTGGGAGAACAACTCCATTTGGCTCACTAACTTCACACACCATCAGGCTTCCAAGCAGCTCTCAAGGAAACTCAGTTTTCACACTCTATGCTTAGTGCCCTTTGTATGGCTAGGACTGAAAAGAAGCTTGGTGAGCATCCCACACAAACGAATGCTCCACATGCGGGTTTCACATGCCACCAACTCCACATTGACAGGCAACTTCAGCGCCACAGCCGTTTTCAGATAGCCCTCAATGCAAAGGCTCTAGACGCAAATATTGGTGTGAGAGCTAATTCAATCAAGGAAACACTGCATGTTGGTGAAGGGCATATTGAAGAAGGATCAGCCGAGTGGTTCTTGTGGGAGAAAAACTCCATTTGGCTCACTAACTTCACACACCATCAGGCTTCCAAGCAGCTCTCAAGGAAACTCAGTTTTCACACTCTATGCTTAGTGCCCTTTGTATGGCTAGGACTGAAATGAACCTGGTAGAGCATCCCACACAAACGAATGCTCCACATGCGGGTTTCACATGCCACCAACTCCACATTCACAGGCAACTTCAGCGCCACAGCCGTTTTCAGATAGCCCTCAATGCAAAGGCTCTAGACGCAAATATTTGTGTGAGAGCTAATTCAATCAAGGACACACTGCATGTTGGTGAAGGGCATATTGAAGAAGGATCAGCCGAGTGGTTCTTGTGGGAGAACAACTCCATTTGGCTCACTAACTTCACACACCATCAGGCTTCCAAGCAGCTCTCAAGGAAACTCAGTTTTCACACTCTATGCTTAGTGCCCTTTGAGTGCATTATCTAGGAATGAACCTGGTAGAGCATCCCACACAAACGAATGCTCCACATGCGGGTTCCACATGCCACCAACTCCACATTCACAGGCAACTTCAGCGCCACAGCCGTTTTCAGATAGCCCTCAATGCAAAGGCTCTAGACGCAAATATTGGTGTGAGAGCTAATTCAATCAAGGAAACACTGCATGTTGGTGAAGGGCATATTAAAGAAGGATCAGCCGAGTGGTTCTTGTGGGAGAACAACTCCATTTGGCTCACTAACTTCACACACCATCAGGCTTCCAAGCAGCTCTCAAGGAAACTCAGTTTTCACACTCTATGCTTAGTGCCCTTTGTATGGCTAGGACTGAAATGAAGCTTGGTCAGCATCCCACACAAACGAATGCTCCACATGCGGGTTTCACATGCCACCAACTCCACATTCACAGGCAACTTCAGCGCCAAAGCCATTTCCAGATAGCCCTCAAAGCAAAGGCTCTAGACGCAAATATTGGTGTGAGAGCTAATTCAATCAAGGAAACACTGCATGTTGGTGAAGGGCATATTGAAGAAGGATCAGCCGAGTGGTTCTTGTGGGAGAACAACTCCATTTGGCTCACTAACTTCACACACCATCAGGCTTCCAAGCAGCTCTCAAGGAAACTCAGTTTTCACACTCTATGCTTAGTGCCCTTTGTATGGCTAGGACTGAAATGAACCTGGTAGAGCATCCCACACAAACGAATGCTCCACATGCCGGTTTCACATGCCACCAACTCCACATTCACAGGCAACTTCAGCGCCACAGCCGTTTTCAGATAGCCCTCAATGCAAAGGCTTTAGACGCAAATATTGGTGTGAGAGCTAATTCAATCAAGGAAACACTGCATGTTGGTGAAGGGCATATTGAAGAAGGATCAGCCGAGTGGTTCTTGTGGGAGAACAACTCCATTTGGCTCACTAACTTCACACACCATCAGGCTTCCAAGCAGCTCTCAAGGAAACTCAGTTTTCACACTCTATGCTTAGTGCCCTTTGAGTGCATTATCTAGGAATGAACCTGGTAGAGCATCCCACACAAACGAATGCTCCACATGCGGGTTTCACATGCCACCAACTCCACATTCACAGGCAACTTCAGCGCCACAGCCATTTTCAGATAGCCCTCAAAGCAAAGGCTCTAGACGCCAATATTGGTGTGAGAGCTAATTCAATCAAGGAAACACTGCATGTTGGTGAAGGGCATATTGAAGAAGGATCAGCCGAGTGGTTCTTGTGGGAGAACAACTCCATTTGGCTCACTAACTTCACACACCATCAGGCTTCCAAGCAGCTCTCAAGGAAACTCAGTTTTCACACTCTATGCTTAGTGCCCTTTGTATGGCTAGGACTGAAATGAAGCTTGGTCAGCATCCCACACAAACGAATGCTCCACATGCGGGTTTCACATGCCACCAACTCCACATTCACAGGCAACTTCAGCGCCACAGCCGTTTTCAGATAGCCCTCAATGCAAAGGCTCTAGACGCAAATATTGGTGTGAGAGCTAATTCAATCAAGGAAACACTGCATGTTGGTGAAGGGCATATTGAAGAAGGATCAGCCGAGTGGTTCTTGTGGGAGAACAACTCCATTTGGCTCACTAACTTCACACACCATCAGGCTTCCAAGCAGCTCTCAAGGAAACTCAGTTTTCACACTCTATGCTTAGTGCCCTTTGAGTGCATTATCTAGGAATGAACCTGGTAGAGCATCCCACACAAACGAATGGTCCACATGCGGGTTTCACATGCCACCAACTCCACATTCACAGGCAACTTCAGCGCCACAGCCGTTTTCAGATAGCCCTCAATGCCAAGGCTCTAGACGCAAATATTGGTGTGAGAGCTAATTCAATCAAGGAAACACTGCATGTTAGTGAAGGGCATATTGAAGAAGGATCAGCCGAGTGGTTCTTGTGGGAGAACAACTCCATTTGGCTCACTAACTTCACACACCATCAGGCTTCCAAGCAGCTCTCAAGGAAACTCAGTTTTCACACTCTATGCTTAGTGCCCTTTGAGTGCATTATCTAGGAATGAACCTGGTAGAGCATCCCACACAAACGAATGCTCCACATGCGGGTTTCACATGCCACCAACTCCACATTCACAGGCAACTTCAGCACCACAGCCGTTTTCAGATAGCCCTCAATGCAAAGGCTCTAGACGCAAATATTGGTGTGAGAGCTAATTCAATCAAGGAAACACTGCATGTTGGTGAAGGGCATATTGAAGAAGGATCAGCCGAGTGGTTCTTGTGGGAGAAAAACTCCATTTGGCTCACTAACTTCACACACCATCAGGCTTCCAAGCAGCTCTCAAGGAAACTCAGTTTTCACACTCTATGCTTAGTGCCCTTTGTATGGCTAGGACTGAAATGAAGCTTGGTCAGCATCCCACACAAACGAATGGTCCACATGCGGGTTTCACATGCCACCAACTCCACATTCACAGGCAACTTCAGCGCCACAGCCGTTTTCAGATAGCCCTCAATGCCAAGGCTCTAGACGCAAATATTGGTGTGAGAGCTAATTCAATCAAGGAAACACTGCATGTTAGTGAAGGGCATATTGAAGAAGGATCAGCCGAGTGGTTCTTGTGGGAGAACAACTCCATTTGGCTCACTAACTTCACACACCATCAGGCTTCCAAGCAGCTCTCAAGGAAACTCAGTTTTCACACTCTATGCTTAGTGCCCTTTGAGTGCATTATCTAGGAATGAACCTGGTAGAGCATCCCACACAAACGAATGCTCCACATGCGGGTTTCACATGCCACCAACTCCACATTCACAGGCAACTTCAGCACCACAGCCGTTTTCAGATAGCCCTCAATGCAAAGGCTCTAGACGCAAATATTGGTGTGAGAGCTAATTCAATCAAGGAAACACTGCATGTTGGTGAAGGGCATATTGAAGAAGGATCAGCCGAGTGGTTCTTGTGGGAGAACAACTCCATTTGCCTCACTAACTTCACACACCATCAGGCTTCCAAGCAGCTCTCAAGGAAACTCAGTTTTCACACTCTATGCTTAGTGCCCTTTGTATGGCTAGGACTGAAATGAAGCTTGGTCAGCATCCCACACAAACGAATGCTCCACATGCGGGTTTCACATGCCACCAACTCCACATTCACAGGCAACTTCAGCGCCACAGCCGTTTTCAGATAGCCCTCAATGCCAAGGCTCTAGACGCAAATATTGGTGTGAGAGCTAATTCAATCAAGGAAACACTGCATGTTAGTGAAGGGCATATTGAAGAAGGATCAGCCGAGTGGTTCTTGTGGGAGAACAACTCCATTTGGCTCACTAACTTCACACACCATCAGGCTTCCAAGCAGCTCTCAAGGAAACTCAGTTTTCACACTCTATGCTTAGTGCCCTTTGAGTGCATTATCTAGGAATGAACCTGGTAGAGCATCCCACACAAACGAATGCTCCACATGCGGGTTTCACATGCCACCAACTCCACATTCACAGGCAACTTCAGCACCACAGCCGTTTTCAGATAGCCCTCAATGCAAAGGCTCTAGACGCAAATATTGGTGTGAGAGCTAATTCAATCAAGGAAACACTGCATGTTGGTGAAGGGCATATTGAAGAAGGATCAGCCGAGTGGTTCTTGTGGGAGAACAACTCCATTTGGCTCACTAACTTCACACACCATCAGGCTTCCAAGCAGCTCTCAAGGAAACTCAGTTTTCACACTCTATGCTTAGTGCCCTTTGAGTGCATTATCTAGGAATGAACCTGGTAGAGCATCCCACACAAACGAATGGTCCACATGCGGGTTTCACATGCCACCAACTCCACATTCACAGGCAACTTCAGCGCCACAGCCGTTTTCAGATAGCCCTCAATGCCAAGGCTCTAGACGCAAATATTGGTGTGAGAGCTAATTCAATCAAGGAAACACTGCATGTTAGTGAAGGGCATATTGAAGAAGGATCAGCCGAGTGGTTCTTGTGGGAGAACAACTCCATTTGGCTCACTAACTTCACACACCATCAGGCTTCCAAGCAGCTCTCAAGGAAACTCAGTTTTCACACTCTATGCTTAGTGCCCTTTGAGTGCATTATCTAGGAATGAACCTGGTAGAGCATCCCACACAAACGAATGCTCCACATGCGGGTTTCACATGCCACCAACTCCACATTCACAGGCAACTTCAGCGCCACAGCCATTTTCAGATAGCCCTCAATGCAAAGGCTCTAGACGCAAATATTGGTGTGAGAGCTAATTCAATCAAGGAAACACTGCATGTTGGTGAAGGGCATATTGAAGAAGGATCAGCCGAGTGGTTCTTGTGGGAGAACAACTCCATTTGGCTCACTAACTTCACACACCATCAGGCTTCCAAGCAGCTCTCAAGGAAACTCAGTTTTCACACTCTATGCTTAGTGCCTTTGAGTGCATTATCTAGGAATGAACCTGGTAGAGCATCCCACACAAACGAATGCTCCACATGCGGGTTTCACATGCCACCAACTCCACATTCACAGGCAACTTCAGCGCCACAGCCGTTTTCAGATAGCCCTCAAAGCAAAGGCTCTAGACGCCAATATTGGTGTGAGAGCTAATTCAATCAAGGAAACACTGCATGTTGGTGAAGGGCATATTGAAGAAGGATCAGCCGAGTGGTTCTTGTGGGAGAACAACTCCATTTGGCTCACTAACTTCACACACCATCAGGCTTCCAAGCAGCTTTCAAGGAAACTCAGTTTTCACACTCTATGCTTAGTGCCCTTTGTATGGCTAGGACTGAAATGAAGCTTGGTCAGCATCCCACACAAACGAATGCTCCACATGCGGGTTTCACATGCCACCAACTCCACATTCACAGGCAACTTCAGCGCCACAGCCGTTTTCAGATAGCCCTCAATGCAAAGGCTCTAGACGCAAATATTGGTGTGAGAGCTAATTCAATCAAGGAAACACTGCATGTTGGTGAAGGGCATATTGAAGAAGGATCAGCCGAGTGGTTCTTGTGGGAGAACAACTCCATTTGCCTCACTAACTTCACACACCATCAGGCTTCCAAGCAGCTCTCAAGGAAACTCAGTTTTCACACTCTATGCTTAGTGCCCTTTGAGTGCATTATCTAGGAATGAACCTGGTAGAGCATCCCACACAAACGAATGCTCCACATGCGGGTTTCACATGCCACCAACTCCACATTCACAGGCAACTTCAGCGCCACAGCCATTTTCAGATAGCCCTCAATGCAAAGGCTCTAGACGCAAATATTGGTGTGAGAGCTAATTCAATCAAGGAAACACTGCATGTTGGTGAAGGGCATATTGAAGAAGGATCAGCCGAGTGGTTCTTGTGGGAGAACAACTCCATTTGGCTCACTACACACACCATCAGGCTTCCAAGCAGCTCTCAAGAAAACTCAGTTTTCACACTCTATGCTTAGTGCCCTTTGAGTGCATTATCTAGGAATGAACCTGGTAGAGCATCCCACACAAACGAATGCTCCACATGCGGGTTTCACATGCCACCAACTCCACATTCACAGGCAACTTCAGCGCCACAGCCATTTTCAGATAGCCCTCAAAGCAAAGGCTCTAGACGCAAATATTGGTGTGAGAGCTAATTCAATCAAGGAAACACTGCATGTTGGTGAAGGGCATATTGAAGAAGGATCAGCCGAGTGGTTCTTGTGGGAGAACAACTCCATTTGGCTCACTAACTTCACTCACCATCAGGCTTCCAAGCAGCTCTCAAGGAAACTCAATTTTCACACTCTATGCTTAGTGCCCTTTGTATGGCTAGGACTGAAATGAACCTGGTAGAGCATCCCACACAAACGAATGCTCCACATGCGGGTTTCACATGCCACCAACTCCACATTCACAGGCAACTTCAGCGCCACAGCCATTTTCAGATAGCCCTCAATGCAAAGGCTCTAGAAGCAAATATTGGTGTGAGAGCTAATTCAATCAAGGAAACACTGCGTGTTGGTGAAGGGCATATTGAAGAAGGATCAGCCGAGTGGTTCTTGTGGGAGAACAACTCCATTTGGCTCACTAACGTCACACACCATCAGGCTTCCAAGCAGCTCTCAAGGAAACTCAGGTTTCACGCTCTATGTTTAGTGCCCTTTGAGTGCATTATCTAGGAATGAACCTGATAGAGCTTGGTCAGCCACACAAACGAATGCTCCACATGCGGGTTTCACATGCCACCAACTCCACATTCACAGGCAACTTCAGCGCCACAGCAGTTTTCAGATAGCCCTCAATGCAAAGGCTCTAGACGCAAATATTGGTGTGAGAGCTAATTCAATCAAGGAAACACTGCATGTTGGTGAAGGGCATATTGAAGAAGGATCAGCCGAGTGGTTCTTGTGGGAGAACAACTCCATTTGGCTCACTAACTTCACACACCATCAGGCTTCCAAGCAGCTCTCAAGGAAACTCAGTTTTCACACTCTATGCTTAGTGCCCTTAGTATGGCTAGCACTGAAATGAACGTGGTAGAGCATCCCACACAAACGAATGCTCCACATGCCGGTTTCACATGCCACCAACTCCACGTTCACAGCAACTTCAGCGCCACAGCCATTTTCAGATAGCCCTCAATGCAAAGGCTCTAGACGCAAATATTGGTGTGAGAGCTAATTCAATCAAGGAAACACTGCATGTTGGTGAAGGGCATATTGAAGAAGGATCAGCCGAGTGGTTCTTGTGGGGGAACAACTCCATTTGGCTCACTAACTTCACACACCATCAGGCTTCCAAGCAGCTCTCAAGAAAACTCAGTTTTCACACTCTATGCTTAGTGCCCTTTGAGTGCATTATCTAGGAATGAACCTGGTAGAGCATCCCACACAAACGAATGCTCCACATGCAGGTTTCACATGCCACCAACTCCACATTCACAGGCAACTTCAGCGCCACAGCCATTTTCAGATAGCCCTCAATGCAAAGGCTCTAGACGCAAATATTGGTGTGAGAGCTAATTCAATCAAGGAAACACTGCATGTTGGTGAAGGGCATATTGAAGAAGGATCAGCCGAGTGGTTCTTGTGGGAGAACAACTCCATTTGGCTCACTAACTTCACACACCATCAGGCTTCCAAGCAGCTCTCAAGGAAACTCAGTTTTCACACTCTATGCTTAGTGCCCTTTGTATGGCTAGGACTGAAATGAACCTGGTAGAGCATCCCACACAAACGAATGCTCCACATGCGGGTTTCACATGCCACCAACTCCACATTCACAGGCAACTTCAGCGCCACAGCCGTTTTCAGATAGCCCTCAATGCAAAGGCTCTAGAAGCAAATATTGGTGTGAGAGCTAATTCAATCAAGGAAACACTGCGTGTTTGTGAAGGGCATATTGAAGAAGGATCAGCCGAGTGGTTCTTGTGGGAGAACAACTCCATTTGGCTCACTAACTTCACACACCATCAGGCTTCCAAGCAGCTCTCAAGAAAACTCAGTTTTCACACTCTATGCTTAGTGCCCTTTGAGTGCATTATCTAGGAATGAACCTGGTAGAGCATCCCACACAAACGAATGCTCCACATGCGGGTTTCACATGCCACCAACTCCACATTCACAGGCAACTTCAGCGCCACAGCCGTTTTCAGATAGCCCTCAATGCAAAGGCTCTAGACGCAAATATTGGTGTGAGAGCTAATTCAATCAAGGAAACACTGCATGTTGGTGAAGGGCATATTGAAGAAGGATCAGCCGAGTGGTTCTTGTGGGAGAACAACTCCATTTGGCTCACTAACTTCACACGCCATCAGGCTTCCAAGCAGCTCTCAAGGAAACTCAGTTTTCACACTCTATGTTTAGTGCCCTTTGTATGGCTAGGACTGAAATGAACCTGGTAGAGCATCCCACACAAACGAATGCTCCACATGCGGGTTTCACATGCCACCAACTCCACATTCACAGGCAACTTCAGCGCCACAGCCATTTTCAGATAGCCCTCAATGCAAAGGCTCTAGAAGCAAATATTGGTGTGAGAGCTAATTCAATCAAGGAAACACTGCGTGTTGGTGAAGGGCATATTGAAGAAGGATCAGCCGAGTGGTTCTTGTGGGAGAAAAACTCCATTTGGCTCACTAACTTCACACACCATCAGGCTTCCAAGCAGCTCTCAAGGAAACTCAGGTTTCACGCTCTATGTTTAGTGCCCTTTGAGTGCATTATCTAGGAATGAATCTGGTAGAGCTTGGTCAGCCACACAAACGAATGCTCCACATGCGGGTTTCACATGCCACCAACTCCACATTCACAGGCAACTTCAGCGCCACAGCCGTTTTCAGATAGCCCTCAATGCAAAGGCTCTAGACGCAAATATTGGTGTGAGAGCTAATTCAATCAAGGAAACACTGCATGTTGGAGAAGGGCATATTGAAGAAGGATCAGCCGAGTGGTTCTTGTGGGAGAACAACTCCATTTGGCTCACTAACTTCACACACCATCAGGCTTCCAAGCAGCTCTCAAGGAAACTCAGTTTTCACACTCTATGCTTAGTGCCCTTTGTATGGCTAGGACTGAAATGAACCTGGTAGAGCATCCCACACAAACGAATGCTCCACATGCGGGTTTCACATGCCACCAACTCCACATTCACAGGCAACATCAGCGCCACAGCAGTTTTCAGATAGCCCTCAAAGCAAAGGCTCTAGACGCAAATATTGGTGTGAGAGCTAATTCAATCAAGGAAACACTGCATGTTGGTGAAGGGCATATTGAAGAAGGATCAGCCGAGTGGTTCTTGTGGGAGAACAACTCCATTTGGCTCACTAACTTCACACACCATCAGGTTTCCAAGCAGCTCTCAAGGAAACTCAGGTTTCACACTCTATGCTTAGTGCCCTTTGAGTGCATTATCTAGGAATGAACCTGGTAGAGCATCCCACACAAACGAATGCTCCACATGCGGGTTTCACATGCCACCAACTCCACATTGACAGGCAACTTCAGCGCCACAGCCATTTTCAGATAGCCCTCAATGCAAAGGCTCTAGAAGCAAATATTGGTGTGAGAGCTAATTCAATCAAGGAAACACTGCGTGTTGGTGAAGGGCATATTGAAGAAGGATCAGCCGAGTGGTTCTTGTGGGAGAACAACTCCATTTGGCTCAATAACTTCACACACCATCAGGCTTCCAAGCAGCTCTCAAGGAAACTCAGTTTTCACACTCTATGTTTAGTGCCCTTTGAGTGCATTATCTAGGAATGAATCTGGTAGAGCTTGGTCAGCCACACAAACGAATGCTCCACATGCGGGTTTCACATGCCACCAACTCCACATTCACAGGCAACTTCAGCGCCACAGCCGTTTTCAGATAGCCCTCAATGCAAAGGCTCTAGACGCAAATATTGGTGTGAGAGCTAATTCAATCAAGGAAACACTGCATGTTGGTGAAGGGCATATTGAAGAAGGATCAGCCGAGTGGTTCTTGTGGGAGAACAACTCCATTTGGCTCACTAACTTCACACGCCATCAGGCTTCCAAGCAGCTCTCAAGGAAACTCAGTTTTCACACTCTATGCTTAGTGCCCTTTGTATGGCTAGGACTGAAATGAACCTGGTAGAGCATCCCACACAAATGAATGCTCCACATGCGGGTTTCACATGCCACCAACTCCACATTCACAGGCAACTTCAGCGCCACAGCCATTTTCAGATAGCCCTCAATGCAAAGGCTCTAGAAGCAAATATTGGTGTGAGAGCTAATTCAATCAAGGAAACACTGCATGTTGGTGAAGGGCATATTGAAGAAGGATCAGCCGAGTGGTTCTTGTGGGAGAACAACTCCATTTGGCTCACTAACTTCACACACCATCAGGCTTCCAAGCAGCTCTCAAGGAAACTCAGTTTTCACACTCTATGCTTAGTGCCCTTTGTATGGCTAGGACTGAAAAGAAGCTTGGTCAGCATCCCACACAAACGAATGCTCCACATGCGGGTTTCACATGCCACCAACTCCACATTCACAGGCAACTTCAGCGCCACAGCCGTTTTCAGATAGCCCTCAAAGCAAAGGCTCTAGACGCAAATATTGGTGTGAGAGCTAATTCAATCAAGGAAACACTGCATGTTGGTGAAGGGCATATTGAAGAAGGATCAGCCGAGTGGTACTTGTGGGAGAACAACTCCATTTGCCTCACTAACTTCACACACCATCAGGCTTCCAAGCAGCTCTCAAGGAAACTCAGTTTTCACACTCTATGCTTAGTGCCCTTTGAGTGCATTATCTAGGAATGAACCTGGTAGAGCATCCCACACAAACGAATGCTCCACATGCGGGTTTCACATGCCACCAACTCCACATTCACAGGCAACTTCAGCGCCACAGCCGTTTTCAGATAGCCCTCAATGCAAAGGCTCTAGACGCAAATATTGGTGTGAGAGCTAATTCAATCAAGGAAACACTGCATGTTGGTGAAGGGCATATTGAAGAAGGATCAGCCGAGTGGTTCTTGTGGGAGAACAACTCCATTTGGCTCACTAACTTCACACACCATCAGGCTTCCAAGCAGCTCTCAAGGAAACTCAGTTTTCACACTCTATGCTTAGTGCCCTTTGAGTGCCTAGGACTGAAATGAACCTGGTAGAGCATCCCACACAAACGAATGCTCCACATGCGGGTTTCACATGCCACCAACTCCACATTCACAGGCAACTTCAGCGCCACAGCCGTTTTCAGATAGCCCTCAATGCAAAGGCTCTAGACGCAAATATTGGTGTGAGAGCTAATTCAATCAAGGAAACACTGCATGTTGGTGAAGGGCATATTGAAGAAGGATCAGCCGAGTGGTTCTTGTGGGAGAACAACTCCATTTGGCTCACTAACTTCACACACCATCAGGCTTCCAAGCAGCTCTCAAGGAAACTCAGTTTTCACACTCTATGCTTAGTGCCCTTTGAGTGCATTATCTAGGAATGAACCTGGTAGAGCATCCCACACAAACGAATGCTCCACATGCGGGTTTCACATGCCACCAACTCCACATTCACAGGCAACTTCAGCGCCACAGCCGTTTTCAGATAGCCCTCAATGCAAAGGCTCTAGACGCAAATATTGGTGTGAGAGCTAATTCAATCAAGGAAACACTGCATGTTAGTGAAGGGCATATTGAAGAAGGATCAGCCGAGTGGTTCTTGTGGGAGAACAACTCCATTTGGCTCACTAACTTCACACACCATCAGGCTTCCAAGCAGCTCTCAAGAAAACTCAGTTTTCACACTCTATGCTTAGTGCCCTTTGAGTGCATTATCTAGGAATGAACCTGGTAGAGCATCCCACACAAACGAATGCTCCACATGCGGGTTTCACATGCCACCAACTCCACATTCACAGGCAACTTCAGCGCCACAGCCATTTTCAGATAGCCCTCAATGCAAAGGCTCTAGACGCAAATATTGGTGTGAGAGCTAATTCAATCAAGGAAACACAGCATGTTGGTGAAGGGCATATTGAAGAAGGATCAGCCGAGTGGTTCTTGTGGGAGAACAACTCCATTTGGCTCACTAACTTCACACGCCATCAGGCTTCCAAGCAGCTCTCAAGGAAACTCAGTTTTCACACTCTATGCTTAGTGCCCTTTGTATGGCTAGGACTGAAATGAACCTGGTAGAGCATCCCACACAAACGAATGCACCACATGCGGGTTTCACATGCCACCAACTCCACATTCACAGGCAACTTCAGCGCCACAGCCGTTTTCAGATAGCCCTCAATCCAAAGGCTCTAGACGCAAATATTGGTGTGAGAGCTAATTCAATCAAGGAAACACTGCATGTTGGTGAAGGGCATATTGAAGAAGGATCAGCCAAGTGGTTCTTGTGGGAGAACAACTCCATTTGGCTCACTAACTTCACACACCATCAGGCTTCCAAGCAGCTCTCAAGGAAACTCAGGTTTCACACTCTATGCTTAGTGCCCTTTGTATGGCTAGGACTGAAATGAACCTGGTAGAGCATCCCACACAAACGAATGCTCCACATGCGGGTTTCACATGCCACCAACTCCACATTCACAGCCAACTTCAGCGCCACAGCCGTTTTCAGATAGCCCTCAGTGCAAAGGCTCTAGACGCAAATATTGGTGTGAGAGCTAATTCAATCAAGGAAACACTGCGTGTTGGTGAAGGGCATATTGAAGAAGGATCAGCCGAGTGGTTCTTGTGGGAGAACAACTCCATTTGGCTCACTAACTTCACACACCATCAGGCTTCCAAGCAGCTCTCAAGGAAACTCAGGTTTCACACTCTATGTTTAGTGCCCTTTGAGTGCATTATCTAGGAATGAACCTGGTAGAGCTTGGTCAGCCACACAAACGAATGGTCCACATGCGGGTTTCACATGCCAAAAACTCCACATTCACAGGCAACTTCAGCGCCACAGCCGTTTTCAGATAGCCCTCAATGCAAAGGCTCTAGACGCAAATATTGGTGTGAGAGCTAATTCAATCAAGGAAACACTGCATGTTAGTGAAGGGCATATTGAAGAAGGATCAGCCGAGTGGTTCTTGTGGGAGAACAACTCCATTTGGCTCACTAACTTCACACACCATCAGGCTTCCAAGCAGCTCTCAAGAAAACTCAGTTTTCACACTCTATGCTTAGTGCCCTTTGAGTGCATTATCTAGGAATGAACCTGGTAGAGCATCCCACACAAACGAATGCTCCACATGCGGGTTTCACATGCCACCAACTCCACATTCACAGGCAACTTCAGCGCCACAGCCATTTTCAGATAGCCCTCAATGCAAAGGCTCTAGACGCAAATATTGGTGTGAGAGCTAATTCAATCAAGGAAACACAGCATGTTGGTGAAGGGCATATTGAAGAAGGATCAGCCGAGTGGTTCTTGTGGGAGAACAACTCCATTTGGCTCACTAACTTCACACACCATCAGGCTTCCAAGCAGCTCTCAAGGAAACTCAGTTTTCACACTCTATGCTTAGTGCCCTTTGTATGGCTAGGACTGAAATGAACCTGGTAGAGCATCCCACACAAACGAATGCTCCACATGCGGGTTTCACATGCCACCAACTCCACATTCGCAGGCAACTTCAGCGCCACAGCCGTTTTCAGATAGCCCCCAATGCAAAGGATCTAGACGCAAATATTGGTGTGAGAGCTAATTCAATCAAGGAAACACTGCATGTTGGTGAAGGGCATATTGAAGAAGGATCAGCCAAGTGGTTCTTGTGGGAGAACAACTCCATTTGGCTCACTAACTTCACACACCATCAGGCTTCCAAGCAGCTCTCAAGGAAACTCAGGTTACACACTCTATGCTTAGTGCCCTTTGTATGGCTAGGACTGAAATGAACCTGGTAGAGCATCCCACACAAACGAATGCTCCACATGCGGGTTTCACATGCCACCAACTCCACATTCACAGGCAACTTCAGCGCCACAGCCATTTTCAGATAGCCCTCAATGCAAAGGCTCTAGAAGCAAATATTGGTGTGAGAGCTAATTCAATCAAGGAAACACTGCGTGTTGGAGAAGGGCATATTGAAGAAGGATCAGCCGAGTGGTTCTTGTGGGAGAACAACTCCATTTGGCTCACTAACTTCACACACCATCAGGCTTCCAAGCAGCTCTCAAGGAAACTCAGGTTTCACACTCTATGTTTAGTGCCCTTTGAGTGCATTATCTAGGAATGAACCTGGTAGAGCTTGGTCAGCCACACAAACGAATGCTCCACATGCGGGTTTCACATGCCACCAACTCCACATTCACAGGCAACTTCAGCGCCACAGCCGTTTTCAGATAGCCCTCAATGCAAAGGCTCTAGACGCAAATATTGGTGTGAGAGCTAATTCAATCAAGGAAACACTGCATGTTGGTGAAGGGCATATTGAAGAAGGATCAGCCGAGTGGTTCTTGTGGGAGAACAACTCCATTTGGCTCACTAACTTCACACACCATCAGGCTTCCAAGCAGCTCTCAAGGAAACTCAGTTTTCACACTCTATGCTTAGTGCCCTTTGTATGGCTAGGACTGAAATGAACCTGGTAGAGCATCCCACACAAACGAATGGTCCACATGCGGGTTTCACATGCCACCAACTCCACATTCACAGGCAACTTCAGCGCCACAGCCGTTTTCAGATAGCCCTCAATGCAAAGGCTCTAGACGCAAATATTGGTGTGAGAGCTAATTCAATCAAGGAAACACTGCATGTTGGTGAAGGGCATATTGAAGAAGGATCAGCCGAGTGGTTCTTGTGGGAGAACAACTCCATTTGGCTCACTAACTTCACACACCATCAGGCTTCCAAGCAGCTCTCAAGGAAACTCAGTTTTCACACTCTATGCTTAGTGCCCTTTGTATGGCTAGGACTGAAATGAACCTGGTAGAGCATCCCACACAAACGAATGCTCCACATGCGGGTTTCACATGCCACCAACTCCACATTCACAGGCAACTTCAGCGCCACAGCCATTTTCAGATAGCCCTCAATGCAAAGGCTCTAGAAGCAAATATTGGTGTGAGAGCTAATTCAATCAAGGAAACACTGCATGTTGGTGAAGGGCATATTGAAGAAGGATCAGCCGAGTGGTTCTTGTGGGAGAACAACTCCATTTGGCTCACTAACTTCACACACCATCAGGCTTCCTAGCAGCTCTCAAGGAAACTCAGGTTTCACACTCTATGCTTAGTGCCCTTTGAGTGCATTATCTAGGAATGAACCTGGTAGAGCTTGGTCAGCCACACAAACGAATGCTCCACATGCGGGTTTCACATGCCACCAACTCCACATTCACAGGCAACTTCAGCGCCACAGCCGTTTTCAGATAGCCCTCAATGCAAAGGCTCTAGACGCAAATATTGGTGTGAGAGCTAATTCAATCAAGGAAACACGGCATGTTGGTGAAGGGCATATTGAAGAAGGATCAGCCGAGTGGTTCTTGTGGGAGAACAACTCCATTTGGCTCACTAACTTCACACACCATCAGGCTTCCAAGCAGCTCTCAAGGAAACTCAGTTTTCACACTCTATGCTTAGTGCCCTTTGTATGGCTAGGACTGAAATGAACCTGGTAGAGCATCCCACACAAACGAATGCTCCACATGCGGGTTTCACATGCCACCAACTCCACATTCACAGGCAACTTCAGCGCCACAGCCGTTTTCAGATAGCCCTCAATGCAAAGGCTCTAGACGCAAATATTGGTGTGAGAGCTAATTCAATCAAGGAAACACTGCATGTTGGTGAAGGGCATATTGAAGAAGGATCAGCCGAGTGGTTCTTGTGGGAGAACAACTCCATTTGGCTCACTAACTTCACACACCATCAGGCTTCCAAGCAGCTCTCAAGAAAACTCAGTTTTCACACTGTATGCTTAGTGCCCTTTGAGTGCATTATCTAGGAATGAACCTGGTAGAGCATCCCACACAAACGAATGCTCCACATGCGGGTTTCACATGCCACCAACTCCACATTCACAGGCAACTTCAGCGCCACAGCCATTTTCAGATAGCCCTCAATGCAAAGGCTCTAGACGCAAATATTGGTGTGAGAGCTAATTCAATCAAGGAAACACTGCGTGTTTGTGAAGGGCATATTGAAGAAGGATCAGCCGAGTGGTTCTTGTGGGAGAACAACTCCATTTGGCTCACTAACTTCACACACCATCAGGCTTCCAAGCAGCTCTCAAGGAAACTCAGGTTTCACGCTCTATGTTTAGTGCCCTTTGAGTGCATTATCTAGGAATGAACCTGGTAGAGCTTGGTCAGCCACACAAACGAATGCTCCACATGCGGGTTTCACATGCCACCAACTCCACATTGACAGGCAACTTCAGCGCCACAGCCGTTTTCAGATAGCCCTCAATGCAAAGGCTCTAGACGCAAATATTGGTGTGAGAGCTAATTCAATCAAGGAAACACTGCATGTTGGTGAAGGGCATATTGAAGAAGGATCAGCCGAGTGGTTCTTGTGGGAGAACAACTCCATTTGGCTCACTAACTTCACACACCATCAGGCTTCCAAGCAGCTCTCAAGGAAACTCAGTTTTCACACTCTATGCTTAGTGCCCTTTGTATGGCTAGGACTGAAAAGAAGCTTGGTGAGCATCCCACATAAACGAATGCTCCACATGCGGGTTTCACATGCCACCAACTCCACATTGACAGGCAACTTCAGCGCCACAGCCGTTTTCAGATAGCCCTCAATGCAAAGGCTCTAGACGCAAATATTGGTGTGAGAGCTAATTCAATCAAGGAAACACTGCATGTTGGTGAAGGGCATATTGAAGAAGGATCAGCCGAGTGGTTCTTGTGGGAGAAAAACTCCATTTGGCTCACTAACTTCACACACCATCAGGCTTCCAAGCAGCTCTCAAGGAAACTCAGTTTTCACACTCTATGCTTAGTGCCCTTTGTATGGCTAGGACTGAAATGAACCTGGTAGAGCATCCCACACAAACGAATGCTCCACATGCGGGTTTCACATGCCACCAACTCCACATTCACAGTCAACTTCAGCGCCACAGCCGTTTTCAGATAGCCCTCAAAGCAAAGGCTCTAGACGCAAATATTGGTGTGAGAGCTAATTCAATCAAGGAAACACTGCATGTTGGTGAAGGGCATATTGAAGAAGGATCAGCCGAGTGGTTCTTGTGGGAGAACAACTCCATTTGGCTCACTAACTTCACACACCATCAGGCTTCCAAGCAGCTCTCAAGGAAACTCAGTTTTCACACTCTATGCTTAGTGCCCTTTGAGTGCATTATCTAGGAATGAACCTGGTAGAGCATCCCACACAAACGAATGCTCCACATGCGGGTTTCACATGCCACCAACTCCACATTCACAGGCAACTTCAGCGCCACAGCCATTTTCAGATAGCCCTCAATGCAAAGGCTCTAGACGCAAATATTGGTGTGAGAGCTAATTCAATCAAGGAAACACTGCATGTTGGTGAAGGGCATATTGAAGAAGGATCAGCCGAGTGGTTCTTGTGGGAGAACAACTCCATTTGGCTCACTAACTTCACACACCATCAGGCTTCCAAGCAGCTCTCAAGGAAACTCAGTTTTCACACTCTATGCTTAGTGCCCTTTGAGTGCATTATCTAGGAAAGAACCTGGTAGAGCATCCCACACAAACGAATGCTCCACATGCGGGTTTCACATGCCACCAACTCCACATTCACAGGCAACTTCAGCGCCACAGCCATTTTCAGATAGCCCTCAATGCAAAGGCTCTAGACGCAAATATTGGTGTGAGAGCTAATTCAATCAAGGAAACACTGCGTGTTTGTGAAGGGCATATTGAAGAAGGATCAGCCGAGTGGTTCTTGTGGGAGAACAACTCCATTTGGCTCACTAACTTCACACACCATCAGGCTTCCAAGCAGCTCTCAAGGAAACTCAGGTTTCACGCTCTATGTTTAGTGCCCTTTGAGTGCATTATCTAGGAATGAACCTGGTAGAGCTTGGTCAGCCACACAAACGAATGCTCCACATGCGGGTTTCACATGCCACCAACTCCACATTGACAGGCAACTTCAGCGCCACAGCCGTTTTCAGATAGCCCTCAATGCAAAGGCTCTAGACGCAAATATTGGTGTGAGAGCTAATTCAATCAAGGAAACACTGCATGTTGGTGAAGGGCATATTGAAGAAGGATCAGCCGAGTGGCTCTTGTGGGAGAAAAACTCCATTTGGCTCACTAACTTCACACACCATCAGGCTTCCAAGCAGCTCTCAAGGAAACTCAGTTTTCACACTCTATGCTTAGTGCCCTTAGTATGGCTAGGACTGAAATGAACCTGGTAGAGCATCCCACACAAACGAATGCTCCACATGCGGGTTTCACATGCCACCAACTCCACATTCACAGGCAACTTCAGCGCCACAGCCGTTTTCAGATAGCCCTCAAAGCAAAGAATCTAGACGCAAATATTGGTGTGAGAGCTAATTCAATCAAGGAAACACTGCATGTTGGTGAAGGGCATATTGAAGAAGGATCAGCCGAGTGGTTCTTGTGGGAGAACAACTCCATTTGGCTCACTAACTTCACACACCATCAGGCTTCCAAGCAGCTCTCAAGAAAACTCAGTTTTCACACTCTATGCTTAGTGCCCTTTGTATGGCTAGGACTGAAATGAACCTGGTAGAGCATCCCACACAAACGAATGCTCCACATGCGGGTTTCACATGCCACCAACTCCACATTCACAGGCAACTTCAGCGCCACAGCCGTTTTCAGATAGCCCTCAAAGCAAAGGCTCTAGACGCAAATATTGGTGTGAGAGCTAATTCAATCAAGGAAACACTGCATGTTGGTGAAGGGCATATTGAAGAAGGATCAGCCGAGTGGTTCTTGTGGGAGAACAACTCCATTTGGCTCACTAACTTCACACACCATCAGGCTTCCAAGCAGCTCTCAAGGAAACTCAGTTTTCACACTCTATGCTTAGTGCCCTTTGTATGGCTAGGACTGAAATGAACCTGGTAGAGCATCCCACACAAACGAATGCTCCACATGCGGGTTTCACATGCCACCAACTCCACATTCACAGGCAACTTCAGCGCCACAGCCATTTTCAGATAGCCCTCAATGCAAAGGCTCTAGACGCAAATATTGGTGTGAGAGCTAATTCAATCAAGGAAACACTGCATGTTGGTGAAGGGCATATTGAAGAAGGATCAGCCGAGTGGTTCTTGTGGGAGAACAACTCCATTTGGCTCACTAACTTCACACACCATCAGGCTTCCAAGCAGCTCTCAAGGAAACTCAGTTTTCACACTCTATGCTTAGTGCCCTTTGAGTGCATTATCTAGGAAAGAACCTGGTAGAGCATCCCACACAAACGAATGCTCCACATGCGGGTTTCACATGCCACCAACTCCACATTCACAGGCAACTTCAGCGTCACAGCCATTTTCAGATAGCCCTCAATGCAAAGGCTCTAGACGCAAATATTGGTGTGAGAGCTAATTCAATCAAGGAAACACTGCGTGTTTGTGAAGGGCATATTGAAGAAGGATCAGCCGAGTGGTTCTTGTGGGAGAACAACTCCATTTGGCTCACTAACTTCACACACCATCAGGCTTCCAAGCAGCTCTCAAGGAAACTCAGGTTTCACGCTCTATGTTTAGTGCCCTTTGAGTGCATTATCTAGGAATCAACCTGGTAGAGCTTGGTCAGCCACACAAACGAATGCTCCACATGCGGGTTTCACATGCCACCAACTCCACATTGACAGGCAACTTCAGCGCCACAGCCGTTTTCAGATAGCCCTCAATGCAAAGGCTCTAGACGCAAATATTGGTGTGAGAGCTAATTCAATCAAGGAAACACTGCATGTTGGTGAAGGGCATATTGAAGAAGGATCAGCCGAGTGGTTCTTGTGGGAGAACAACTCCATTTGGCTCACTAACTTCACACACCATCAGGCTTCCAAGCAGCTCTCAAGGAAACTCAGTTTTCACACTCTATGCTTAGTGCCCTTTGTATGGCTAGGACTGAAAAGAAGCTTGGTGAGCATCCCACATAAACGAATGCTCCACATGCGGGTTTCACATGCCACCAACTCCACATTGACAGGCAACTTCAGCGCCACAGCCGTTTTCAGATAGCCCTCAATGCAAAGGCTCTAGACGCAAATATTGGTGTGAGAGCTAATTCAATCAAGGAAACACTGCATGTTGCTGAAGGGCATATTGAAGAAGGATCAGCCGAGTGGTTCTTGTGGGAGAAAAACTCCATTTGGCTCACTAACTTCACACACCATCAGGCTTCCAAGCAGCTCTCAAGGAAACTCAGTTTTCACACTCTATGTTTAGTGCCCTTTGAGTGCATTATCTAGGAATGAACCTGGTAGAGCTTGGTGAGCCACACAAACGAATGCTCCACATGCGGGTTTCACATGCCACCAACTCCACATTCACAGGCAACTTCAGCGCCAGAGCCGTTTTCAGATAGCCCTCAATGCAAAGGCTCTAGACGCAAATATTGGTGTGAGAGCTAATTCAATCAAGGAAACACGGCATGTTGGTGAAGGGCATATTGAAGAAGGATCAGCCGAGTGGTTCTTGTGGGAGAACAACTCCATTTGGCTCACTAACTTCACACACCATCAGGCTTCCAAGCAGCTCTCAAGGAAACTCAGGTTTCACACTCTATGTTTAGTGCCCTTTGAGTGCATTATCTAGGAATGAACCTGGTAGAGCTTGGTCAGCCACACAAACGAATGCTCCACATGCGGGTTTCACATGCCACCAACTCCACATTGACAGGCAACTTCAGCGCCACAGCCGTTTTCAGATAGCCCTCAATGCAAAGGCTCTAGACGCAAATATTGGTGTGAGAGCTAATTCAATCAAGGAAACACTGCATGTTGGTGAAGGGCATATTGAAGAAGGATCAGCCGAGTGGTTCTTGTGGGAGAACAACTCCATTTGGCTCACTAACTTCACACACCATCAGGCTTCCAAGCAGCTCTCAAGGAAACTCAGTTTTCACACTCTATGCTTAGTGCCCTTTGTATGGCTAGGACTGAAATGAACCTGGTAGAGCATCCCACACAAACGAATGGTCCACATGCGGGTTTCACATGCCACCAACTCCACATTCACAGGCAACTTCAGCGCCACAGCCGTTTTCAGATAGCCCTCAATGCAAAGGCTCTAGACGCAAATATTGGTGTGAGAGCTAATTCAATCAAGGAAACACTGCATGTTGGTGAAGGGCATATTGAAGAAGGATCAGCCGAGTGGTTCTTGTGGGAGAACAACTCCATTTGGCTCACTAACTTCACACACCATCAGGCTTCCAAGCAGCTCTCAAGGAAACTCAGTTTTCACACTCTATGCTTAGTGCCCTTTGTATGGCTAGGACTGAAATGAACCTGGTAGAGCATCCCACACAAACGAATGCTCCACATGCGGGTTTCACATGCCACCAACTCCACATTCACAGGCAACTTCAGCGCCAAAGCCATTTTCAGATAGCCCTCAATGCAAAGGCTCTAGAAGCAAATATTGGTGTGAGAGCTAATTCAATCAAGGAAACACTGCGTGATGGTGAAGGGCATATTGAAGAAGGATCAGCCGAGTGGTTCTTGTGGGAGAACAACTCCATTTGGCTCACTAACTTCACACACCATCAGGCTTCCTAGCAGCTCTCAAGGAAACTCAGGTTTCACACTCTATGCTTAGTGCCCTTTGAGTGCATTATCTAGGAATGAACCTGGTAGAGCTTGGTCAGCCACACAAACGAATGCTCCACATGCGGGTTTCACATGCCACCAACTCCACATTCACAGGCAACTTCAGCGCCACAGCCATTTTCAGATAGCCCTCAATGCAAAGGCTCTAGACGCAAATATTGGTGTGAGAGCTAATTCAATCAAGGAAACACTGCGTGTTTGTGAAGGGCATATTGAAGAAGGATCAGCCGAGTGGTTCTTGTGGGAGAACAACTCCATTTGGCTCACTAACTTCACACACCATCAGGCTTCCAAGCAGCTCTCAAGGAAACTCAGGTTTCACGCTCTATGTTTAGTGCCCTTTGAGTGCATTATCTAGGAATGAACCTGGTAGAGCTTGGTCAGCCACACAAACGAATGGTCCACATGCGGGTTTCACATGCCACCAACTCCACATTGACAGGCAACTTCAGCGCCACAGCCGTTTTCAGATAGCCCTCAATGCAAAGGCTCTAGACGCAAATATTGGTGTGAGAGCTAATTCAATCAAGGAAACACTGCATGTTGGTGAAGGGCATATTGAAGAAGGATCAGCCGAGTGGTTCTTGTGGGAGAACAACTCCATTTGGCTCACTAACTTCACACACCATCAGGCTTCCAAGCAGCTCTCAAGGAAACTCAGTTTTCACACTCTATGCTTAGTGCCCTTTGTATGGCTAGGACTGAAAAGAAGCTTGGTGAGCATCCCACATAAACGAATGCTCCACATGCGGGTTTCACATGCCACCAACTCCACATTGACAGGCAACTTCAGCGCCACAGCCGTTTTCAGATAGCCCTCAATGCAAAGGCTCTAGACGCAAATATTGGTGTGAGAGCTAATTCAATCAAGGAAACACTGCATGTTGGTGAAGGGCATATTGAAGAAGGATCAGCCGAGTGGTTCTTGTGGGAGAAAAACTCCATTTGGCTCACTAACTTCACACACCATCAGGCTTCCAATCAGCTCTCAAGGAAACTCAGTTTTCACACTCTATGCTTAGTGCCCTTTGTATGGCTAGGACTGAAATGAACCTGGTAGAGCATCCCACACAAACGAATGCTCCACATGCGGGTTTCACATGCCACCAACTCCACATTCACAGTCAACTTCAGCGCCACAGCCGTTTTCAGATAGCCCTCAAAGCAAAGGCTCTAGACGCAAATATTGGTGTGAGAGCTAATTCAATCAAGGAAACACTGCATGTTGGTGAAGGGCATATTGAAGAAGGATCAGCCGAGTGGTTCTTGTGGGAGAACAACTCCATTTGGCTCACTAACTTCACACACCATCAGGCTTCCAAGCAGCTCTCAAGGAAACTCAGTTTTCACACTCTATGCTTAGTGCCCTTTGAGTGCATTATCTAGGAATGAACCTGGTAGAGCATCCCACACAAACGAATGCTCCACATGCGGGTTTCACATGCCACCAACTCCACATTCACAGGCAACTTCAGCGCCACAGCCATTTTCAGATAGCCCTCAATGCAAAGGCTCTAGACGCAAATATTGGTGTGAGAGCTAATTCAATCAAGGAAACACTGCATGTTGGTGAAGGGCATATTGAAGAAGGATCAGCCGAGTGGTTCTTGTGGGAGAACAACTCCATTTGGCTCACTAACTTCACACACCATCAGGCTTCCAAGCAGCTCTCAAGGAAACTCAGTTTTCACACTCTATGCTTAGTGCCCTTTGAGTGCATTATGTAGGAAAGAACCTGGTAGAGCATCCCACACAAACGAATGCTCCACATGCGGGTTTCACATGCCACCAACTCCACATTCACAGGCAACTTCAGCGCCACAGCCATTTTCAGATAGCCCTCAATGCAAAGGCTCTAGACGCAAATATTGGTGTGAGAGCTAATTCAATCAAGGAAACACTGCGTGTTTGTGAAGGGCATATTGAAGAAGGATCAGCCGAGTGGTTCTTGTGGGAGAACAACTCCATTTGGCTCACTAACTTCACACACCATCAGGCTTCCAAGCAGCTCTCAAGGAAACTCAGGTTTCACGCTCTATGTTTAGTGCCCTTTGAGTGCATTATCTAGGAATGAACCTGGTAGAGCTTGGTCAGCCACACAAACGAATGCTCCACATGCGGGTTTCACATGCCACCAACTCCACATTGACAGGCAACTTCAGCGCCACAGCCGTTTTCAGATAGCCCTCAATGCAAAGGCTCTAGACGCAAATATTGGTGTGAGAGCTAATTCAATCAAGGAAACACTGCATGTTGGTGAAGGGCATATTGAAGAAGGATCAGCCGAGTGGTTCTTGTGGGAGAACAACTCCATTTGGCTCACTAACTTCACACACCATCAGGCTTCCAAGCAGCTCTCAAGGAAACTCAGTTTTCACACTCTATGCTTAGTGCCCTTTGTATGGCTAGGACTGAAAAGAAGCTTGGTGAGCATCCCACATAAACGAATGCTCCACATGCGGGTTTCACATGCCACCAACTCCACATTCACAGGCAACTTCAGCGCCACAGCCGTTTTCAGATAGCCCTCAATGCAAAGGCTCTAGACGCAAATATTGGTGTGAGAGCTAATTCAATCAAGGAAACACTGCATGTTGCTGAAGGGCATATTGAAGAAGGATCAGCCGAGTGGTTCTTGTGGGAGAAAAACTCCATTTGGCTCACTAACTTCACACACCATCAGGCTTCCAAGCAGCTCTCAAGGAAACTCAGTTTTCACACTCTATGCTTAGTGCCCTTTGTATGGCTAGGACTGAAATGAACCTGGTAGAGCATCCCACACAAACGAATGCTCCACATGCGGGTTTCACATGCCACCAACTCCACATTCACAGGCAACTTCAGCGCCACAGCCGTTTTCAGATAGCCCTCAATGCAAAGGCTCTAGACACAAATATTGGTGTGAGAGCTAATTCAATCAAGGAAACACTGCATGTTGGTGAAGGGCATATTGAAGAAGGATCAGCCGAGTGGTTCTTGTGGGAGAACAACTCCATTTGGCTCACTGATTTCACACACCATCAGGCTTCCAAGCAGCTCTCAAGGAAACTCAGTTTTCACACTCTATCCTTTGTGCCCTTTGAGTGCATTATCTAGGAATGAACCTGGTAGAGCTTGGTCAGCCACACAAACGAATGCTCCACATGCGGGTTTCACATGCCACCAACTCCACATTCACAGGCAACTTCAGCGCCACAGCCGTTTTCAGATAGCCCTCAAAGCAAAGGCTCTAGACGCAAATATTGGTGTGAGAGCTAATTCAATCAAGGAAACACTGCATGTTGGTGAAGGGCATATTGAAGAAGGATCAGCCGAGTGGTTCTTGTGGGAGAAAAACTCCATTTGGCTCACTAACTTCACACACCATCAGGCTTCCAAGCAGCTCTCAAGGAAACTCAGTTTTCACACTCTATGCTTAGTGCCCTTTGTATGGCTAGGACTGAAATGAACCTGGTAGAGCATCCCACACAAACGAATGCTCCACATGCGGGTTTCACATGCCACCAACTCCACATTCACAGGCAACTTCAGCGCCACAGCCGTTTTCAGATAGCCCTCAATGCAAAGGCTCTAGACGCAAATATTGGTGTGAGAGCTAATTCAATCAAGGAAACACTGCATGTTGGTGAAGGGCATATTGAAGAAGGATCAGCCGAGTGGTTCTTGTGGGAGAACAACTCCATTTGGCTCACTAACTTCACACACCATCAGGCTTCCAAGCAGCTCTCAAGGAAACTCAGTTTTCACACTCTATGCTTAGTGCCCTTTGTATGGCTAGGACTGAAATGAACCTGGTAGAGCATCCCACACAAACGAATGCTCCACATGCGGGTTTCACATGCCACCAACTCCACATTCACAGGCAACTTCAGCGCCACAGCCATTTTCAGATAGCCCTCAATGCAAAGGCTCTAGACGCAAATATTGGTGTGAGAGCTAATTCAATCAAGGAAACACTGCATGTTGGTGAAGGGCATATTGAAGAAGGATCAGCCGAGTGGTTCTTGTGGGAGAACAACTCCATTTGGCTCACTAACTTCACACACCATCAGGCTTCCAAGCAGCTCTCAAGGAAACTCAGTTTTCACACTCTATGCTTAGTGCCCTTTGAGTGCATTATCTAGGAATGAACCTGGTAGAGCATCCCACACAAACGAATGCTCCACATGCGGGTTTCACATGCCACCAACTCCACATTCACAGGCAACTTCAGCGCCACAGCCATTTTCAGATAGCCCTCAATGCAAAGGCTCTAGACGCAAATATTGGTGTGAGAGCTAATTCAATCAAGGAAACACTGCGTGTTTGTGAAGGGCATATTGAAGAAGGATCAGCCAAGTGGTTCTTGTGGGAGAACAACTCCATTTGGCTCACTAACTTCACACACCATCAGGCTTCCAAGCAGCTCTCAAGGAAACTCAGGTTTCACGCTCTATGTTTAGTGCCCTTTGAGTGCATTATCTAGGAATGAACCTGGTAGAGCTTGGTCAGTCACACAAACGAATGCTCCACATGCGGGTTTCACATGCCACCAACTCCACATTCACAGGCAACTTCAGCGCCACAGCCGTTTTCAGATAGCCCTCAATGCAAAGGCTCTAGACGCAAATATTGGTGTGAGAGCTAATTCAATCAAGGAAACACTGCATGTTGGTGAAGGGCATATTGAAGAAGGATCAGCCGAGTGGTTCTTGTGGGAGAACAACTCCATTTGGCTCACTAACTTCACACACCATCAGGCTTCCAAGCAGCTCTCAAGGAAACTCAGTTTTCACACTCTATGCTTAGTGCCCTTTGTATGGCTAGGACTGAAAAGAAGCTTGGTGAGCATCCCACATAAACGAATGCTCCACATGCGGGTTTCACATGCCACCAACTCCACATTGACAGGCAACTTCAGCGCCACAGCCATTTTCAGATAGCCCTCAATGCAAAGGCTCTAGACGCAAATATTGGTGTGAGAGCTAATTCAATCAAGGAAACACTGCATGTTGGTGAAGGGCATATTGAAGAAGGATCAGCCGAGTGGTTCTTGTGGGAGAAAAACTCCATTTGGCTCACTAACTTCACACACCATCAGGCTTCCAAGCAGCTCTCAAGGAAACTCAGTTTTCACACTCTATCCTTAGTGCCCTTTGTATGGCTAGGACTGAAATGAACCTGGTAGAGCATCCCACACAAACGAATGCTCCACATGCGGGTTTCACATGCCACCAACTCCACATTCACAGGCAACTTCAGCGCCACAGCCGTTTTCAGATAGCCCTCAAAGCAAAGGCTCTAGACGCAAATATTGGTGTGAGAGCTAATTCAATCAAGGAAACACTGCATGTTGGTGAAGGGCATATTGAAGAAGGATCAGCCGAGTGGTTCTTGTGGAAGAACAACTCCATTTGGCTCACTAACTTCACACACCATCAGGCTTCCAAGCAGCTCTCAAGGAAACTCAGTTTTCACACTCTATGCTTAGTGCCCTTTGTATGGCTAGGACTGAAATGAACCTGGTAGAGCATCCCACACAAACGAATGCTCCACATGCGGGTTTCACATGCCACCAACTCCACATTCACAGGCAACTTCAGCGCCACAGCCATTTTCAGATAGCCCTCAATGCAAAGGCTCTAGACACAAATATTGGTGTGAGAGCTAATTCAATCAAGGAAACACTGCATGTTGGTGAAGGGCATATTGAAGAAGGATCAGCCGAGTGGTTCTTGTGGGAGAACAACTCCATTTGGCTCACTGATTTCACACACCATCAGGCTTCCAAGCAGCTCTCAAGGAAACTCAGTTTTCACACTCTATGCTTAGTGCCCTTTGAGTGCATTATCTAGGAATGAACCTGGTAGAGCATCCCACACAAACGAATGCTCCACATGCGGGTTTCACATGCCACCAACTCCACATTCACAGGCAACTTCAGCGCCACAGCCGTTTTCAGATAGCCCTCAAAGCAAAGGCTCTAGACGCAAATATTGGTGTGAGAGCTAATTCAATCAAGGAAACACTGCATGTTGGTGAAGGGCATATTGAAGAAGGATCAGCCGAGTGGTTCTTGTGGGAGAACAACTCCATTTGGCTCACTAACTTCACACACCATCAGGCTTCCAAGCAGCTCTCAAGGAAACTCAGTTTTCACGCTCTATGTTTAGTGCCCTTTGAGTGCATTATCTAGGAATGAACCTGGTAGAGCTTGGTCAGCCACACAAACGAATGCTCCACATGCGGGTTTCACATGCCACCAACTCCACATTCACAGGCAACTTCAGCGCCACAGCCGTTTTCAGATAGCCCTCAATGCAAAGGCTCTAGACGCAAATATTGGTGTGAGAGCTAATTCAATCAAGGAAACACTGCATGTTGGTGAAGGGCATATTGAAGAAGGATCAGCCGAGTGGTTCTTGTGGGAGAACAACTCCATTTGGCTCACTAACTTCACACACCATCAGGCTTCCAAGCAGCTCTCAAGGAAACTCAGTTTTCACACTCTATGCTTAGTGCCCTTTGTATGGCTAGGACTGAAAAGAAGCTTGGTGAGCATCCCACATAAACGAATGCTCCACATGCGGGTTTCACATGCCACCAACTCCACATTGACAGGCAACTTCAGCGCCACAGCCGTTTTCAGATAGCCCTCAATGCAAAGGCTCTAGACGCAAATATTGGTGTGAGAGCTAATTCAATCAAGGAAACACTGCATGTTGGTGAAGGGCATATTGAAGAAGGATCAGCCGAGTGGTTCTTGTGGGAGAACAACTCCATTTGGCTCACTAACTTCACACACCATCAGGCTTCCAAGCAGCTCTCAAGGAAACTCAGTTTTCACACTCTATGCTTAGTGCCCTTTGAGTGCATTATCTAGGAATGAACCTGGTAGAGCATCCCACACAAACGAATGCTCCACATGCGGGTTTCACATGCCACCAACTCCACATTCACAGGCAACTTCAGCGCCACAGCCATTTTCAGATAGCCCTCAATGCAAAGGCTCTAGACGCAAATATTGGTGTGAGAGCTAATTCAATCAAGGAAACACTGCGTGTTTGTGAAGGGCATATTGAAGAAGGATCAGCCAAGTGGTTCTTGTGGGAGAACAACTCCATTTGGCTCACTAACTTCACACACCATCAGGCTTCCAAGCAGCTCTCAAGGAAACTCAGGTTTCACGCTCTATGTTTAGTGCCCTTTGAGTGCATTATCTAGGAATGAACCTGGTAGAGCTTGGTCAGCCACACAAACGAATGCTCCACATGCGGGTTTCACATGCCACCAACTCCACATTGACAGGCAACTTCAGCGCCACAGCCGTTTTCAGATAGCCCTCAATGCAAAGGCTCTAGACGCAAATATTGGTGTGAGAGCTAATTCAATCAAGGAAACACTGCATGTTGGTGAAGGGCATATTGAAGAAGGATCAGCCGAGTGGTTCTTGTGGGAGAACAACTCCATTTGGCTCACTAACTTCACACACCATCAGGCTTCCAAGCAGCTCTCAAGGAAACTCAGTTTTCACACTCTATGCTTAGTGCCCTTTGTATGGCTAGGACTGAAAAGAAGCTTGGTGAGCATCCAACATAAACGAATGCTCCACATGCGGGTTTCACATGCCACCAACTCCACATTGACAGGCAACTTCAGCGCCACAGCCATTTTCAGATAGCCCTCAATGCAAAGGCTCTAGACGCAAATATTGGTGTGAGAGCTAATTCAATCAAGGAAACACTGCATGTTGGTGAAGGGCATATTGAAGAAGGATCAGCCGAGTGGTTCTTGTGGGAGAAAAACTCCATTTGGCTCACTAACTTCACACACCATCAGGCTTCCAAGCAGCTCTCAAGGAAACTCAGTTTTCACACTCTATGCTTAGTGCCCTTTGTATGGCTAGGACTGAAATGAACCTGGTAGAGCATCCCACACAAACGAATGCTCCACATGCGGGTTTCACATGCCACCAACTCCACATTCACAGGCAACTTCAGCGCCACAGCCGTTTTCAGATAGCCCTCAAAGCAAAGGCTCTAGACGCAAATATTGGTGTGAGAGCTAATTCAATCAAGGAAACACTGCATGTTGGTGAAGGGCATATTGAAGAAGGATCAGCCGAGTGGTTCTTGTGGGAGAACAACTCCATTTGGCTCACTAACTTCACACACCATCAGGCTTCCAAGCAGCTCTCAAGGAAACTCAGTTTTCACACTCTATGCTTAGTGCCCTTTGTATGGCTAGGACTGAAATGAACCTGGTAGAGCATCCCACACAAACGAATGCTCCACATGCGGGTTTCACATGCCACCAACTCCACATTCACAGGCAACTTCAGCGCCACAGCCATTTTCAGATAGCCCTCAATGCAAAGGCTCTAGACACAAATATTGGTGTGAGAGCTAATTCAATCAAGGAAACACTGCATGTTGGTGAAGGGCATATTGAAGAAGGATCAGCCGAGTGGTTCTTGTGGGAGAACAACTCCATTTGGCTCACTGATTTCACACACCATCAGGCTTCCAAGCAGCTCTCAAGGAAACTCAGTTTTCACACTCTATGCTTAGTGCCCTTTGAGTGCATTATCTAGGAATGAACCTGGTAGAGCATCCCACACAAACGAATGCTCCACATGCGGGTTTCACATGCCACCAACTCCACATTCACAGGCAACTTCAGCGCCACAGCCGTTTTCAGATAGCCCTCAAAGCAAAGGCTCTAGACGCAAATATTGGTGTGAGAGCTAATTCAATCAAGGAAACACTGCATGTTGGTGAAGGGCATATTGAAGAAGGATCAGCCGAGTGGTTCTTGTGGGAGAACAACTCCATTTGGCTCACTAACTTCACACACCATCAGGCTTCCAAGCAGCTCTCAAGGAAACTCAGGTTTCACGCTCTATGTTTAGTGCCCTTTGAGTGCATTATCTAGGAATGAACCTGGTAGAGCTTGGTCAGCCACACAAACGAATGCTCCACATGCGGGTTTCACATGCCACCAACTCCACATTGACAGGCAACTTCAGCGCCACAGCCGTTTTCAGATAGCCCTCAATGCAAAGGCTCTAGACGCAAATATTGGTGTGAGAGCTAATTCAATCAAGGAAACACTGCATGTTGGTGAAGGGCATATTGAAGAAGGATCAGCCGAGTGGTTCTTGTGGGAGAAAAACTCCATTTGGCTCACTAACTTCACACACCATCAGGCTTCCAAGCAGCTCTCAAGGAAACTCAGTTTTCACACTCTATGCTTAGTGCCCTTTGTATGGCTAGGACTGAAAAGAAGCTTGGTGAGCATCCCACATAAACGAATGCTCCACATGCGGGTTTCACATGCCACCAACTCCACATTGACAGGCAACTTCAGCGCCACAGCCGTTTTCAGATAGCCCTCAATGCAAAGGCTCTAGACGCAAATATTGGTGTGAGAGCTAATTCAATCAAGGAAACACTGCATGTTGGTGAAGGGCATATTGAAGAAGGATCAGCCGAGTGGTTCTTGTGGGAGAAAAACTCCATTTGGCTCACTAACTTCACACACCATCAGGCTTCCAAGCAGCTCTCAAGGAAACTCAGTTTTCACACTCTATGCTTAGTGCCCTTTGTATGGCTAGGACTGAAATGAACCTGGTAGAGCATCCCACACAAACGAATGCTCCACATGCGGGTTTCACATGCCACCAACTCCACATTCACAGGCAACTTCAGCGCCACAGCCGTTTTCAGATAGCCCTCAAAGCAAAGGCTCTAGACGCAAATATTGGTGTGAGAGCTAATTCAATCAAGGAAACACTGCATGTTGGTGAAGGGCATATTGAAGAAGGATCAGCCGAGTGGTTCTTGTGGGAGAAAAACTCCATTTGGCTCACTAACTTCACACACCATCAGGCTTCCAAGCAGCTCTCAAGGAAACTCAGGTTTCACGCTCTATGTTTAGTGCCCTTTGAGTGCATTATCTAGGAATGAACCTGGGAGAGCATCCCACACAAACGAATGCTCCACATGCGGGTTTCACATGCCACCAACTCCACATTCACAGGCAACTTCAGCGCCAGAGCCGTTTTCAGATAGCCCTCAATGCAAAGGCTCTAGACGCAAATATTGGTGTGAGAGCTAATTCAATCAAGGAAACACTGCATGTTAGTGAAGGGCATATTGAAGAAGGATCAGCCGAGTGGTTCTTGTGGGAGAACAACTCCATTTGGCTCACTAACTTCACACACCATCAGGCTTCCAAGCAGCTCTCAAGGAAACTCAGTTTTCACACTCTATGCTTAGTGCCCTTTGAGTGCATTATCTAGGAATGAACCTGGTAGAGCATCCCACACAAACGAATGCTCCACATGCGGGTTTCACATGCCACCAACTCCACATTCGCAGGCAACTTCAGCGCCACAGCCGTTTTCAGATAGCCCTCAATCCAAAGGCTCTAGACGCAAATATTGGTGTGAGAGCTAATTCAATCAAGGAAACACTGCATGTTGGTGAAGGGCATATTGAAGAAGGATCAGCCGAGTGGTTCTTGTGGGAGAAAAACTCCATTTGGCTCACTAACTTCACACACCATCAGGCTTCCAAGCAGCTCTCAAGGAAACTCAGTTTTCACACTCTATGCTTAGTGCCCTTTGTATGGCTAGGACTGAAATGAACCTGGTAGAGCATCCCACACAAACGAATGCTCCACATGCGGGTTTCACATGCCACCAACTCCACATTCACAGGCAACTTCAGCGCCACAGCCGTTTTCAGATAGCCCTCAAAGCAAAGGCTCTAGACGCAAATATTGGTGTGAGAGCTAATTCAATCAAGGAAACACTGCATGTTGGTGAAGGGCATATTGAAGAAGGATCAGCCGAGTGGTTCTTGTGGGAGAACAACTCCATTTGGCTCACTAACTTCACACACCATCAGGCTTCCAAGCAGCTCTCAAGGAAACTCAGTTTTCACACTCTATGCTTAGTGCCCTTTGTATGGCTAGGACTGAAATGAACCTGGTAGAGCATCCCACACAAACGAATGCTCCACATGCGGGTTTCACATGCCACCAACTCCACATTCACAGGCAACTTCAGCGCCACAGCCATTTTCAGATAGCCCTCAATGCAAAGGCTCTAGACGCAAATATTGGTGTGAGAGCTAATTCAATCAAGGAAACACTGCATGTTGGTGAAGGGCATATTGAAGAAGGATCAGCCGAGTGGTTCTTGTGGGAGAACAACTCCATTTGGCTCACTAACTTCACACACCATCAGGCTTCCAAGCAGCTCTCAAGGAAACTCAGGTTTCACGCTCTATGCTTAGTGCCCTTTGAGTGCATTATCTAGGAATGAACCTGGTAGAGCTTGGTCAGCCACACAAACGAATGCTCCACATGCGGGTTTCACATGCCACCAACTCCACATTGACAGGCAACTTCAGCGCCACAGCCGTTTTCAGATAGCCCTCAATGCAAAGGCTCTAGACGCAAATATTGGTGTGAGAGCTAATTCAATCAAGGAAACACTGCATGTTGGTGAAGGGCATATTGAAGAAGGATCAGCCGAGTGGTTCTTGTGGGAGAACAACTCCATTTGGCTCACTAACTTCACACACCATCAGGCTTCCAAGCAGCTCTCAAGGAAACTCAGTTTTCACACTCTATGCTTAGTGCCCTTTGTATGGCTAGGACTGAAAAGAAGCTTGGTGAGCATCCCACACAAACGAATGCTCCACATGCGGGTTTCACATGCCACCAACTCCACATTGACAGGCAACTTCAGCGCCACAGCCGTTTTCAGATAGCCCTCAATGCAAAGGCTCTAGACGCAAATATTGGTGTGAGAGCTAATTCAATCAAGGAAACACTGCATGTTGGTGAAGGGCATATTGAAGAAGGATCAGCCGAGTGGTTCTTGTGGGAGAACAACTCCATTTGGCTCACTAACTTCACACACCATCAGGCTTCCAAGCAGCTCTCAAGGAAACTCAGTTTTCACACTCTATGCTTAGTGCCCTTTGTATGGCTAGGACTGAAATGAACCTGGTAGAGCATCCCACACAAACGAATGCTCCACATGCGGGTTTCACATGCCACCAACTCCACATTCACAGGCAACTTCAGCGCCACAGCCGTTTTCAGATAGCCCTCAATGCAAAGGCTCTAGACGCAAATATTGGTGTGAGAGCTAATTCAATCAAGGAAACACTGCGTGTTGGTGAAGGGCATATTGAAGAAGGATCAGCCGAGTGGTTCTTGTGGGAGAAAAACTCCATTTGGCTCACTAACTTCACACACCATCAGGCTTCCAAGCAGCTCTCAAGGAAACTCAGGTTTCACGCTCTATGTTTAGTGCCCTTTGAGTGCATTATCTAGGAATGAACCTGGTAGAGCTTGGTGAGCCACACAAACGAATGCTCCACATGCGGGTTTCACATGCCACCAACTCCACATTCACAGGCAACTTCAGCGCCAGAGCCGTTTTCAGATAGCCCTCAATGCAAAGGCTCTAGAAGCAAATATTGGTGTGAGAGCTAATTCAATCAAGGAAACACGGCATGTTGGTGAAGGGCATATTGAAGAAGGATCAGCCGAGTGGTTCTTGTGGGAGAACAACTCCATTTGGCTCACTAACTTCACACACCATCAGGCTTCCAAGCAGCTCTCAAGGAAACTCAGTTTTCACACTCTATGCTTAGTGCCCTTTGTATGGCTAGGACTGAAATGAACCTGGTAGAGCATCCCACACAAACGAATGCTCCACATGCGGGTTTCACATGCCACCAACTCCACATTCACAGGCAACTTCAGCGCCACAGCCGTTTTCAGATAGCCCTCAATGCAAAGGCTCTAGACGCAAATATTGGTGTGAGAGCTAATTCAATCAAGGAAACACTGCATGTTGGTGAAGGGCATATTGAAGAAGGATCAGCCGAGTGGTTCTTGTGGGAGAACAACTCCATTTGGCTCACTAACTTCACACACCATCAGGCTTCCAAGCAGCTCTCAAGGAAACTCAGTTTTCACACTCTATGCTTAGTGCCCTTTGTATGGCTAGGACTGAAAAGAAGCTTGGTGAGCATCCCACACAAACGAATGCTCCACATGCGGGTTTCACATGCCACCAACTCCACATTGACAGGCAACTTCAGCGCCACAGCCGTTTTCAGATAGCCCTCAATGCAAAGGCTCTAGACGCAAATATTGGTGTGAGAGCTAATTCAATCAAGGAAACACTGCATGTTGGTGAAGGGCATATTGAAGAAGGATCAGCCGAGTGGTTCTTGTGGGAGAAAAACTCCATTTGGCTCACTAACTTCACACACCATCAGGCTTCCAAGCAGCTCTCAAGGAAACTCAGTTTTCACACTCTATGCTTAGTGCCCTTTGTATGGCTAGGACTGAAATGAACCTGGTAGAGCATCCCACACAAACGAATGCTCCACATGCGGGTTTCACATGCCACCAACTCCACATTCACAGGCAACTTCAGCGCCACAGCCGTTTTCAGATAGCCCTCAATGCAAAGGCTCTAGACGCAAATATTTGTGTGAGAGCTAATTCAATCAAGGAAACACTGCATGTTGGTGAAGGGCATATTGAAGAAGGATCAGCCGAGTGGTTCTTGTGGGAGAACAACTCCATTTGGCTCACTAACTTCACACACCATCAGGCTTCCAAGCAGCTCTCAAGGAAACTCAGTTTTCACACTCTATGCTTAGTGCCCTTTGTATGGCTAGGACTGAAATGAACCTGGTAGAGCATCCCACACAAACGAATGCTCCACATGCGGGTTTCACATGCCACCAACTCCACATTCACAGGCAACTTCAGCGCCACAGCCATTTTCAGATAGCCCTCAATGCAAAGGCTCTAGAAGCAAATATTGGTGTGAGAGCTAATTCAATCAAGGAAACACTGCGTGTTGGTGAAGGGCATATTGAAGAAGGATCAGCCGAGTGGTTCTTGTGGGAGAACAACTCCATTTGGCTCACTAACTTCACACACCATCAGGCTTCCAAGCAGCTCTCAAGGAAACTCAGGTTTCACACTCTATGTTTAGTGCCCTTTGAGTGCATTATCTAGGAATGAACCTGGTAGAGCTTGGTGAGCCACACAAACGAATGCTCCACATGCGGGTTTCACATGCCACCAACTCCACATTCACAGGCAACTTCAGCGCCAGAGCCGTTTTCAGATAGCCCTCAATGCAAAGGCTCTAGACGCAAATATTGGTGTGAGAGCTAATTCAATCAAGGAAACACGGCATGTTGGTGAAGGGCATATTGAAGAAGGATCAGCCGAGTGGTTCTTGTGGGAGAACAACTCCATTTGGCTCACTAACTTCACACACCATCAGGCTTCCAAGCAGCTCTCAAGGAAACTCAGTTTTCACACTCTATGCTTAGTGCCCTTTGTATGGCTAGGACTGAAATGAACCTGGTAGAGCATCCCACACAAACAAATGCTCCACATGCGGGTTTCACATGCCACCAACTCCACATTCACAGGCAACTTCAGCGCCACAGCCGTTTTCAGATAGCCCTCAATGCAAAGGCTCTAGACGCAAATATTGGTGTGAGAGCTAATTCAATCAAGGAAACACTGCATGTTGGTGAAGGGCATATTGAAGAAGGATCAGCCGAGTGGTTCTTGTGGGAGAACAACTCCATTTGGCTCACTAACTTCACACACCATCAGGCTTCCAAGCAGCTCTCAAGGAAACTCAGTTTTCACACTCTATGCTTAGTGCCCTTTGAGTGCATTATCTAGGAATGAACCTGGTAGAGCATCCCACACAAACGAATGCTCCACATGCGGGTTTCACATGCCACCAACTCCACATTCACAGGCAACTTCAGCGCCACAGCCATTTTCAGATAGCCCTCAATGCAAAGGCTCTAGACGCAAATATTGGTGTGAGAGCTAATTCAATCAAGGAAACACTGCGTGTTTGTGAAGGGCATATTGAAGAAGGATCAGCCGAGTGGTTCTTGTGGGAGAACAACTCCATTTGGCTCACTAACTTCACACACCATCAGGCTTCCAAGCAGCTCTCAAGGAAACTCAGGTTTCACGCTCTATGTTTAGTGCCCTTTGAGTGCATTATCTAGGAATGAACCTGGTAGAGCTTGGTCAGCCACACAAACGAATGCTCCACATGCGGGTTTCACATGCCACCAACTCCACATTGACAGGCAACTTCAGCGCCACAGCCGTTTTCAGATAGCCCTCAATGCAAAGGCTCTAGACGCAAATATTGGTGTGAGAGCTAATTCAATCAAGGAAACACTGCATGTTGGTGAAGGGCATATTGAAGAAGGATCAGCCGAGTGGTTCTTGTGGGAGAACAACTCCATTTGGCTCACTAACTTCACACACCATCAGGCTTCCAAGCAGCTCTCAAGGAAACTCAGTTTTCACACTCTATGCTTAGTGCCCTTTGTATGGCTAGGACTGAAAAGAAGCTTGGTGAGCATCCCACATAAACGAATGCTCCACATGCGGGTTTCACATGCCACCAACTCCACATTGACAGGCAACTTCAGCGCCACAGCCGTTTTCAGATAGCCCTCAATGCAAAGGCTCTAGACGCAAATATTGGTGTGAGAGCTAATTCAATCAAGGAAACACTGCATGTTGGTGAAGGGCATATTGAAGAAGGATCAGCCGATTGGTTCTTGTGGGAGAAAAACTCCATTTGGCTCACTAACTTCACACACCATCAGGCTTCCAAGCAGCTCTCAAGGAAACTCAGTTTTCACACTCTATGCTTAGTGCCCTTTGTATGGCTAGGACTGAAATGAACCTGGTAGAGCATCCCACACAAACGAATGCTCCATATGCGGGTTTCACATGCCACCAACTCCACATTCACAGGCAACTTCAGCGCCACAGCCGTTTTCAGATAGCCCTCAAAGCAAAGGCTCTAGACGCAAATATTGGTGTGAGAGCTAATTCAATCAAGGAAACACTGCATGTTGGTGAAGGGCATATTGAAGAAGGATCAGCCGAGTGGTTCTTGTGGGAGAACAACTCCATTTGGCTCACTAACTTCACACACCATCAGGCTTCCAAGCAGCTCTCAAGGAAACTCAGTTTTCACACTCTATGCTTAGTGCCCTTTGAGTGCATTATCTAGGAATGAACCTGGTAGAGCATCCCACACAAACGAATGCTCCACATGCGGGTTTCACATGCCACCAACTCCACATTCACAGGCAACTTCAGCGCCACAGCCATTTTCAGATAGCCCTCAATGCAAAGGCTCTAGACGCAAATATTGGTGTGAGAGCTAAATCAATCAAGGAAACACTGCGTGTTTGTGAAGGGCATATTGAAGAAGGATCAGCCGAGTGGTTCTTGTGGGAGAACAACTCCATTTGGCTCACTAACTTCACACACCATCAGGCTTCCAAGCAGCTCTCAAGGAAACTCAGGTTTCACGCTCTATGTTTAGTGCCCTTTGAGTGCATTATCTAGGAATGAACCTGGTAGAGCTTGGTCAGCCACACAAACGAATGCTCCACATGCGGGTTTCACATGCCACCAACTCCACATTGACAGGCAACTTCAGCGCCACAGCCGTTTTCAGATAGCCCTCAATGCAAAGGCTCTAGACGCAAATATTGGTGTGAGAGCTAATTCAATCAAGGAAACACTGCATGTTGGTGAAGGGCATATTGAAGAAGGATCAGCCGAGTGGTTCTTGTGGGAGAACAACTCCATTTGGCTCACTAACTTCACACACCATCAGGCTTCCAAGCAGCTCTCAAGGAAACTCAGTTTTCACACTCTATGCTTAGTGCCCTTTGTATGGCTAGGACTGAAAAGAAGCTTGGTGAGCATCCCACATAAACGAATGCTCCACATGCGGGTTTCACATGCCACCAACTCCACATTGACAGGCAACTTCAGCGCCACAGCCGTTTTCAGATAGCCCTCAATGCAAAGGCTCTAGACGCAAATATTGGTGTGAGAGCTAATTCAATCAAAGAAACACTGCATGTTGGTGAAGGGCCTATTGAAGAAGGATCAGCCGAGTGGTTCTTGTGGGAGAAAAACTCCATTTGGCTCACTAACTTCACACACCATCAGGCTTCCAAGCAGCTCTCAAGGAAACTCAGTTTTCACACTCTATGCTTAGTGCCCTTTGTATGGCTAGGACTGAAATGAACCTGGTAGAGCATCCCACACAAACGAATGCTCCACATGCGGGTTTCACATGCCACCAACTCCACATTCACAGGCAACTTCAGCGCCACAGCCATTTTCAGATAGCCCTCAAAGCAAAGGCTCTAGACGCAAATATTGGTGTGAGAGCTAATTCAATCAAGGAAACACTGCATGTTGGTGAAGAGCATATTGAAGAAGGATCAGCCGAGTGGTTCTTGTGGGAGAACAACTCCATTTGGCTCACTAACTTCACACACCATCAGGCTTCCAAGCAGCTCTCAAGGAAACTCAGGTTTCACGCTCTATGTTTAGTGCCCTTTGAGTGCATTATCTAGGAATGAACCTGGTAGAGCTTGGTCAGCCACACAAACGAATGCTCCACATGCGGGTTTCACATGCCACCAACTCCACATTGACAGGCAACTTCAGCGCCACAGCCGTTTTCAGATAGCCCTCAATGCAAAGGCTCTAGACGCAAATATTGGTGTGAGAGCTAATTCAATCAAGGAAACACTGCATGTTGGTGAAGGGCATATTGAAGAAGGATCAGCCGAGTGGTTCTTGTGGGAGAACAACTCCATTTGGCTCACTAACTTCACACACCATCAGGCTTCCAAGCAGCTCTCAAGGAAACTCAGTTTTCACACTCTATGCTTAGTGCCCTTTGTATGGCTAGGACTGAAAAGAAGCTTGGTGAGCATCCCACATAAACGAATGCTCCACATGCGGGTTTCACATGCCACCAACTCCACATTGACAGGCAACTTCAGCGCCACAGCCGTTTTCAGATAGCCCTCAATGCAAAGGCTCTAGACGCAAATATTGGTGTGAGAGCTAATTCAATCAAGGAAACACTGCATGTTGGTGAAGGGCATATTGAAGAAGGATCAGCCGAGTGGTTCTTGTGGGAGAACAACTCCATTTGGCTCACTAACTTCACACACCATCAGGCTTCCAAGCAGCTCTCAAGGAAACTCAGTTTTCACACTCTATGCTTAGTGCCCTTTGTATGGCTACGACTGAAATGAACCTGGTAGAGCATCCCACACAAACGAATGCTCCACATGCGGGTTTCACATGCCACCAACTCCACATTCACAGGCAACTTCAGCGCCACAGCCGTTTTCAGATAGCCCTCAAAGCAAAGGCTCTAGACGCAAATATTGGTGTGAGAGCTAATTCAATCAAGGAAACACTGCATGTTGGTGAAGGGCATATTGAAGAAGGATCAGCCGAGTGGTTCTTGTGGGAGAACAACTCCATTTGGCTCACTAACTTCACACACCATCAGGCTTCCAAGCAGCTCTCAAGGAAACTCAGTTTTCACACTCTATGCTTAGTGCCCTTTGTATGGCTAGGACTGAAATGAACCTGGTAGAGCATCCCACACAAACGAATGCTCCACATGCGGGTTTCACATGCCACCAACTCCACATTCACAGGCAACTTCAGCGCCACAGCCATTTTCAGATAGCCCTCAATGCAAAGGCTCTAGACGCAAATATTGGTGTGAGAGCTAATTCAATCAAGGAAACACTGCATGTTGGTGAAGGGCATATTGAAGAAGGATCAGCCGAGTGGTTCTTGTGGGAGAACAACTCCATTTGGCTCACTAACTTCACACACCATCAGGCTTCCAAGCAGCTCTCAAGGAAACTCAGTTTTCACACTCTATGCTTAGTGCCCTTTGAGTGCATTATCTAGGAAAGAACCTGGTAGAGCATCCCACACAAACGAATGCTCCACATGCGGGTTTCACATGCCACCAACTCCACATTCACAGGCAACTTCAGCGCCACAGCCGTTTTCAGATAGCCCTCAATGCAAAGGCTCTAGACGCAAATATTGGTGTGAGAGCTAATTCAATCAAGGAAACACTGCGTGTTTCTGAAGGGCATATTGAAGAAGGATCAGCCGAGTGGTTCTTGTGGGAGAACAACTCCATTTGGCTCACTAACTTCACACACCATCAGGCTTCCAAGCAGCTCTCAAGGAAACTCAGTTTTCACACTCTATGCTTAGTGCCCTTTGTATGGCTAGGACTGAAAAGAAGCTTGGTGAGCATCCCACATAAACGAATGCTCCACATGCGGGTTTCACATGCCACCAACTCTACATTCACAGGCAACTTCAGCGCCACAGCCGTTTTCAGATAGCCCTCAATGCAAAGGCTCTAGACGCAAATATTGGTGTGAGAGCTAATTCAATCAAGGAAACACTGCATGTTGGTGAAGGGCATATTGAAGAAGGATCAGCCGAGTGGTTCTTGTGGGAGAAAAACTCCATTTGGCTCACTAACTTCACACACCATCAGGCATCAGGCTTCCAAGCAGCTCTCAAGGAAACTCAGTTTTCACACTCTATGCTTAGTGCCCTTTGTATGGCTAGGACTGAAATGAACCTGGTAGAGCATCCCACACAAACGAATGCTCCACATGCGGGTTTCACATGCCACCAACTCCACATTCACAGGCAACTTCAGCGCCACAGCCGTTTTCAGATAGCCCTCAAAGCAAAGGCTCTAGACGCAAATATTGGTGTGAGAGCTAATTCAATCAAGGAAACACTGCATGTTGGTGAAGGGCATATTGAAGAAGGATCAGCCGAGTGGTTCATGTGGGAGAACAACTCCATTTGGCTCACTAACTTCACACACCATCAGGCTTCCAAGCAGCTCTCAAGGAAACTCAGTTTTCACACTCTATGCTTAGTGCCCTTTGTATGGCTAGGACTGAAATGAACCTGGTAGAGCATCCCACACAAACGAATGCTCCACATGCGGGTTTCACATGCCACCAACTCCACATTCACAGGCAACTTCAGCGCCACAGCCATTTTCAGATAGCCCTCAATGCAAAGGCTCTAGACGCAAATATTGGTGTGAGAGCTAATTCAATCAAGGAAACACTGCATGTTGGTGAAGGGCATATTGAAGAAGGATCAGCCGAGTGGTTCTTGTGGGAGAACAACTCCATTTGGCTCACTAACTTCACACACCATCAGGCTTCCAAGCAGCTCTCAAGGAAACTCAGTTTTCACACTCTATGCTTAGTGCCCTTTGAGTGCATTATCTAGGAATGAACCTGGTAGAGCATCCCACACAAACGAATGCTCCACATGCGGGTTTCACATGCCACCAACTCCACATTCACAGGCAACTTCAGCGCCACAGCCATTTTCAGATAGCCCTCAATGCAAAGGCTCTAGACGCAAATATTGGTGTGAGAGCTAATTCAATCAAGGAAACACGGCGTGTTTGTGAAGGGCATATTGAAGAAGGATCAGCCGAGTGGTTCTTGTGGGAGAACAACTCCATTTGGCTCACTAACTTCACACACCATCAGGCTTCCAAGCAGCTCTCAAGGAAACTCAGGTTTCACGCTCCATGTTTAGTGCCCTTTGAGTGCATTATCTAGGAATGAACCTGGTAGAGCTTGGTCAGCCACACAAACGAATGCTCCACATGCGGGTTTCACATGCCACCAACTCCACATTGACAGGCAACTTCAGCGCCACAGCCGTTTTCAGATAGCCCTCAATGCAAAGGCTCTAGACGCAAATATTGGTGTGAGAGCTAATTCAATCAAGGAAACACTGCATGTTGGTGAAGGGCATATTGAAGAAGGATCAGCCGAGTGGTTCTTGTGGGAGAACAACTCCATTTGGCTCACTAACTTCACACACCATCAGGCTTCCAAGCAGCTCTCAAGGAAACTCAGTTTTCACACTCTATGCTTAGTGCCCTTTGTATGGCTAGGACTGAAAAGAATCTTGGTGAGCATCCCACATAAACGAATGCTCCACATGCGGGTTTCACATGCCACCAACTCCACATTCACAGGCAACTTCAGCGCCACAGCCATTTTCAGATAGCCCTCAATGCAAAGGCTCTAGACGCAAATATTGGTGTGAGAGCTAATTCAATCAAGGAAACACTGCATGTTGGTGAAGGGCATATTGAAGAAGGATCAGCCGAGTGGTTCTTGTGGGAGAAAAACTCCATTTGGCTCACTAACTTCACACACCATCAGGCTTCCAAGCAGCTCTCAAGGAAACTCAGTTTTCACACTCTATGCTTAGTGCCCTTTGTATGGCTAGGACTGAAATGAACCTGGTAGAGCATCCCACACAAACGAATGCTCCATTTGCGGGTTTCACATGCCACCAACTCCACATTCACAGGCAACTTCAGCGCCACAGCCATTTTCAGATAGCCCTCAATGCAAAGGCTCTAGACGCAAATATTGGTGTGAGAGCTAATTCAATCAAGGAAACACTGCATGTTGGTGAAGGGCATATTGAAGAAGGATCAGCCGAGTGGTTCTTGTGGGAGAACAACTCCATTTGGCTCACTAACTTCACACACCATCAGGCTTCCAAGCAGCTCTCAAGGAAACTCAGTTTTCACACTCTATGCTTAGTGCCCTTTGAGTGCATTATCTAGGAATGAACCTGGTAGAGCATCCCACACAAACGAATGCTCCACATGCGGGTTTCACATGCCACCAACTCCACATTCACAGGCAACTTCAGCGCCACAGCCATTTTCAGATAGCCCTCAATGCAAAGGCTCTAGACGCAAATATTGGTGTGAGAGCTAATTCAATCAAGGAAACACTGCGTGTTTGTGAAGGGCATATTGAAGAAGGATCAGCCGAGTGGTTCTTGTGGGAGAACAACTCCATTTGGCTCACTAACTTCACACACCATCAGGCTTCCAAGCAGCTCTCAAGGAAACTCAGTTTTCACACTCTATGCTTAGTGCCCTTTGTATGACTAGGACTGAAAAGAAGCTTGGTGAGCATCCCACATAAACGAATGCTCCACATGCGGGTTTCACATGCCACCAACTCCACATTGACAGGCAACTTCAGCGCCACAGCCGTTTTCAGATAGCCCTCAATGCAAAGGCTCTAGACGCAAATATTGGTGTGAGAGCTAATTCAATCAAAGAAACACTGCATTTTGGTGAAGGGACTATTGAAGAAGGATCAGCCGAGTGGTTCTTGTGGGAGAAAAACTCCATTTGGCTCACTAACTTCACACACCATCAGGCTTCCAAGCAGCTCTCAAGGAAACTCAGTTTTCACACTCTATGCTTAGTGCCCTTTGTATGGCTAGGACTGAAATGAACCTGGTAGAGCATCCCACACAAACGAATGCTCCACATGCGGGTTTCACATGCCACCAACTCCACATTCACAGGCAACTTCAGCGCCACAGCCGTTTTCAGATAGCCCTCAAAGCAAAGGCTCTAGACGCAAATATTGGTGTGAGAGCTAATTCAATCAAGGAAACACTGCATGTTGGTGAAGGGCATATTGAAGAAGGATCAGCCGAGTGGTTCATGTGGGAGAACAACTCCATTTGGCTCACTAACTTCACACACCATCAGGCTTCCAAGCAGCTCTCAAGGAAACTCAGTTTTCACACTCTATGCTTAGTGCCCTTTGTATGGCTAGGACTGAAATGAACCTGGTAGAGCATCCCACACAAACGAATGCTCCACATGCGGGTTTCACATGCCACCAACTCCACATTCACAGGCAACTTCAGCGCCACAGCCATTTTCAGATAGCCCTCAATGCAAAGGCTCTAGACGCAAATATTGGTGTGAGAGCTAATTCAATCAAGGAAACACTGCATGTTGGTGAAGGGCATATTGAAGAAGGATCAGCCGAGTGGTTCTTGTGGGAGAACAACTCCATTTGGCTCACTAACTTCACACACCATCAGGCTTCCAAGCAGCTCTCAAGGAAACTCAGTTTTCACACTCTATGCTTAGTGCCCTTTGAGTGCATTATCTAGGAATGAACCTGGTAGAGCATCCCACACAAACGAATGCTCCACATGCGGGTTTCACATGCCACCAACTCCACATTCACAGGCAACTTCAGCGCCACAGCCATTTTCAGATAGCCCTCAATGCAAAGGCTCTAGACGCAAATATTGGTGTGAGAGCTAATTCAATCAAGGAAACACGGCGTGTTTGTGAAGGGCATATTGAAGAAGGATCAGCCGAGTGGTTCTTGTGGGAGAACAACTCCATTTGGCTCACTAACTTCACACACCATCAGGCTTCCAAGCAGCTCTCAAGGAAACTCAGGTTTCACGCTCCATGTTTAGTGCCCTTTGAGTGCATTATCTAGGAATGAACCTGGTAGAGCTTGGTCAGCCACACAAACGAATGCTCCACATGCGGGTTTCACATGCCACCAACTCCACATTGACAGGCAACTTCAGCGCCACAGCCATTTTCAGATAGCCCTCAATGCAAAGGCTCTAGACGCAAATATTGGTGTGAGAGCTAATTCAATCAAGGAAACACTGCATGTTGGTGAAGGGCATATTGAAGAAGGATCAGCCGAGTGGTTCTTGTGGGAGAACAACTCCATTTGGCTCACTAACTTCACACACCATCAGGCTTCCAAGCAGCTCTCAAGGAAACTCAGTTTTCACACTCTATGCTTAGTGCCCTTTGTATGGCTAGGACTGAAAAGAAGCTTGGTGAGCATCCCACATAAACGAATGCTCCACATGCGGGTTTCACATGCCACCAACTCCACATTCACAGGCAACTTCAGCGCCACAGCCATTTTCAGATAGCCCTCAATGCAAAGGCTCTAGACGCAAATATTGGTGTGAGAGCTAATTCAATCAAGGAAACACTGCATGTTGGTGAAGGGCATATTGAAGAAGGATCAGCCGAGTGGTTCTTGTGGGAGAAAAACTCCATTTGGCTCACTAACTTCACACACCATCAGGCTTCCAAGCAGCTCTCAAGGAAACTCAGTTTTCACACTCTATGCTTAGTGCCCTTTGTATGGCTAGGACTGAAATGAACCTGGTAGAGCATCCCACACAAACGAATGCTCCACATGCGGGTTTCACATGCCACCAACTCCACATTCACAGGCAACTTCAGCGCCACAGCCATTTTCAGATAGCCCTCAATGCAAAGGCTCTAGACGCAAATATTGGTGTGAGAGCTAATTCAATCAAGGAAACACTGCATGTTGGTGAAGGGCATATTGAAGAAGGATCAGCCGAGTGGTTCTTGTGGGAGAACAACTCCATTTGGCTCACTAACTTCACACACCATCAGGCTTCCAAGCAGCTCTCAAGGAAACTCAGTTTTCACACTCTATGCTTAGTGCCCTTTGAGTGCATTATCTAGGAATGAACCTGGTAGAGCATCCCACACAAACGAATGCTCCACATGCGGGTTTCACATGCCACCAACTCCACATTCACAGGCAACTTCAGCGCCACAGCCATTTTCAGATAGCCCTCAATGCAAAGGCTCTAGACGCAAATATTGGTGTGAGAGCTAATTCAATCAAGGAAACACTGCGTGTTTGTGAAGGGCATATTGAAGAAGGATCAGCCGAGTGGTTCTTGTGGGAGAACAACTCAATTTGGCTCACTAACTTCACACACCATCAGGCTTCCAAGCAGCTCTCAAGGAAACTCAGTTTTCACACTCTATGCTTAGTGCCCTTTGTATGACTAGGACTGAAAAGAAGCTTGGTGAGCATCCCACATAAACGAATGCTCCACATGCGGGTTTCACATGCCACCAACTCCACATTGACAGGCAACTTCAGCGCCACAGCCGTTTTCAGATAGCCCTCAATGCAAAGGCTCTAGACGCAAATATTGGTGTGAGAGCTAATTCAATCAAAGAAACACTGCATGTTGGTGAAGGGCCTATTGAAGAAGGATCAGCCGAGTGGTTCTTGTGGGAGAAAAACTCCATTTGGCTCACTAACTTCACACACCATCAGGCTTCCAAGCAGCTCTCAAGGAAACTCAGGTTTCACACTCTATGCTTAGTGCCCTTTGTATGGCTAGGACTGAAATGAACCTGGTAGAGCATCCCACACAAACGAATGCTCCACATGCGGGTTTCACATGCCACCAACTCCACATTCACAGGCAACTTCAGCGCCACAGCCGTTTTCAGATAGCCCTCAAAGCAAAGGCTCTAGACGCAAATATTGGTGTGAGAGCTAATTCAATCAAGGAAACACTGCATGTTAGTGAAGGGCATATTGAAGAAGGATCAGCCGAGTGGTTCTTGTGGGAGAACAACTCCATTTGGCTCACTAACTTCACACACCATCAGGCTTCCAAGCAGCTCTCAAGGAAACTCAGTTTTCACACTCTATGCTTAGTGCCCTTTGTATGGCTAGGACTGAAATGATCCTGGTAGAGCATCCCACACAAACGAATGCTCCACATGCGGGTTTCACATGCCACCAACTCCACATTCACAGGCAACTTCAGCGCCACAGCCATTTTCAGATAGCCCTCAATGCAAAGGCTCTAGACGCAAATATTGGTGTGAGAGCTAATTCAATCAAGGAAACACTGCATGTTGGTGAAGGGCATATTGAAGAAGGATCAGCCGAGTGGTTCTTGTGGGAGAACAACTCCATTTGGCTCACTAACTTCACACACCATCAGGCTTCCAAGCAGCTCTCAAGGAAACTCAGTTTTCACACTCTATGCTTAGTGCCCTTTGAGTGCATTATCTAGGAATGAACCTGGTAGAGCATCCCACACAAACGAATGCTCCACATGCGGGTTTCACATGCCACCAACTCCACATTGACAGGCAACTTCAGCGCCACAGCCATTTTCAGATAGCCCTCAATGCAAAGGCTCTAGACGCAAATATTGGTGTGAGAGCTAATTCAATCAAGGAAACACTGCGTGTTTGTGAAGGGCATATTGAAGAAGGATCAGCCGAGTGGTTCTTGTGGGAGAACAACTCCATTTGGCTCACTAACTTCACACACCATCAGGCTTCCAAGCAGCTCTCAAGGAAACTCAGTTTTCACACTCTATGCTTAGTGCCCTTTGTATGGCTAGGACTGAAAAGAAGCTTGGTGAGCATCCCACATAAACGAATGCTCCACATGCGGGTTTCACATGCCACCAACTCCACATTGACAGGCAACTTCAGCGCCACAGCCGTTTTCAGATAGCCCTCAATGCAAAGGCTCTAGACGCAAATATTGGTGTGAGAGCTAATTCAATCAAGGAAACACTGCATGTTGGTGAAGGGCATATTGAAGAAGGATCAGCCGAGTGGTTCTTGTGGGAGAAAAACTCCATTTGGCTCACTAACTTCACACACCATCAGGCTTCCAAGCAGCTCTCAAGGAAACTCAGTTTTCACACTCTATGCTTAGTGCCCTTTGTATGGCTAGGACTGAAAAGAAGCTTGGTGAGCATCCCACATAAACGAATGCTCCACATGCGGGTTTCACATGCCACCAACTCCACATTGACAGGCAACTTCAGCGCCACAGCCGTTTTCAGATAGCCCTCAATGCAAAGGCTCTAGACGCAAATATTGGTGTGAGAGCTAATTCAATCAAGGAAACACTGCATGTTGGTGAAGGGCATATTGAAGAAGGATCAGCCGAGTGGTTCTTGTGGGAGAAAAACTCCATTTGGCTCACTAACTTCACACACCATCAGGCTTCCAAGCAGCTCTCAAGGAAACTCAGTTTTCACACTCTATGCTTAGTGCCCTTTGTATGGCTAGGACTGAAATGAACCTGGTAGAGCATCCCACACAAACGAATGCTCCACATGCGGGTTTCACATGCCACCAACTCCACATTCACAGGCAACTTCAGCGCCACAGCCGTTTTCAGATAGCCCTCAAAGCAAAGGCTCTAGACGCAAATATTGGTGTGAGAGCTAATTCAATCAAGGAAACACTGCATGTTGGTGAAGGGCATATTGAAGAAGGATCAGCCGAGTGGTTCTTGTGGGAGAACAACTCCATTTGGCTCACTAACTTCACACACCATCAGGCTTCCAAGCAGCTCTCAAGGAAACTCAGTTTTCACACTCTATGCTTAGTGCCCTTTGTATGGCTAGGACTGAAATGAACCTGGTAGAGCATCCCACACAAACGAATGCTCCACATGCGGGTTTCACATGCCACCAACTCCACATTCACAGGCAACTTCAGCGCCACAGCCATTTTCAGATAGCCCTCAATGCAAAGGCTCTAGACGCAAATATTGGTGTGAGAGCTAATTCAATCAAGGAAACACTGCATGTTGGTGAAGGGCATATTGAAGAAGGATCAGCCGAGTGGTTCTTGTGGGAGAACAACTCCATTTGGCTCACTAACTTCACACACCATCAGGCTTCCAAGCAGCTCTCAAGGAAACTCAGTTTTCACACTCTATGCTTAGTGCCCTTTGAGTGCATTATCTAGGAATGAACCTGGTAGAGCATCCCACACAAACGAATGCTCCACATGCGGGTTTCACATGCCACCAACTCCACATTCACAGGCAACTTCAGCGCCACAGCCATTTTCAGATAGCCCTCAATGCAAAGGCTCTAGACGCAAATATTGGTGTGAGAGCTAATTCAATCAAGGAAACACTGCGTGTTTGTGAAGGGCATATTGAAGAAGGATCAGCCGAGTGGTTCTTGTGGGAGAACAACTCCATTTGGCTCACTAACTTCACACACCATCAGGCTTCCAAGCAGCTCTCAAGGAAACTCGGGTTTCACGCTCCATGTTTAGTGCCCTTTGAGTGCATTATCTAGGAATGAACCTGGTAGAGCTTGGTCAGCCACACAAACGAATGCTCCACATGCGGGTTTCACATGCCACCAACTCCACATTGACAGGCAACTTCAGCGCCACAGCCGTTTTCAGATAGCCCTCAATGCAAAGGCTCTAGACGCAAATATTGGTGTGAGAGCTAATTCAATCAAGGAAACACTGCATGTTGGTGAAGGGCATATTGAAGAAGGATCAGCCGAGTGGTTCTTGTGGGAGAACAACTCCATTTGGCTCACTAACTTCACACACCATCAGGCTTCCAAGCAGCTCTCAAGGAAACTCAATTTTCACACTCTATGCTTAGTGCCCTTTGTATGGCTAGGACTGAAAAGAAGCTTGGTGAGCATCCCACATAAACGAATGCTCCACATGCGGGTTTCACATGCCACCAACTCCACATTCACAGGCAACTTCAGCGCCACAGCCGTTTTCAGATAGCCCTCAATGCAAAGGCTCTAGACGCAAATATTGGTGTGAGAGCTAATTCAATCAAGGAAACACTGCATGTTGGTGAAGGGCATATTGAAGAAGGATCAGCCGAGTGGTTCTTGTGGGAGAACAACTCCATTTGGCTCACTAACTTCACACACCATCAGGCTTCCAAGCAGCTCTCAAGGAAACTCAGTTTTCAGACTCTATGCTTAGTGCCCTTTGTATGGCTAGGACTGAAATGAACCTGGTAGAGCATCCCACACAAACGAATGCTCCACATGCGGGTTTCACATGCCACCAACTCCACATTCACAGGCAACTTCAGCGCCACAGCCGTTTTCAGATAGCCCTCAATGCAAAGGCTCTAGACGCAAATATTGGTGTGAGAGCTAATTCAATCAAGGAAACACTGCATGTTGGTGAAGGGCATATTGAAGAAGGATCAGCCGAGTGGTTCTTGTGGGAGAACAACTCCATTTGGCTCACTAACTTCACACACCATCAGGCTTCCAAGCAGCTCTCAAGGAAACTCAGTTTTCACACTCTATGCTTAGTGCCCTTTGTATGGCTAGTACTGAAATGAACCTGGTAGAGCATCCCACACAAACGAATGCTCCACATGCGGGTTTCACATGCCACCAACTCCACATTCACAGGCAACTTCAGCGCCACAGCCATTTTCAGATAGCCCTCAATGCAAAGGCTCTAGACGCAAATATTGGTGTGAGAGCTAATTCAATCAAGGAAACACTGCATGTTGGTGAAGGGCATATTGAAGAAGGATCAGCCGAGTGGTTCTTGTGGGAGAACAACTCCATTTGGCTCACTAACTTCACACACCATCAGGCTTCCAAGCAGCTCTCAAGGAAACTCAGGTTTCACGCTCTATGTTTAGTGCCCTTTGAGTGCATTATCTAGGAATGAACCTGGGAGAGCATCCCACACAAACGAATGCTCCACATGCGGGTTTCACATGCCACCAACTCCACATTCACAGGCAACTTCAGCGCCAGAGCCGTTTTCAGATAGCCCTCAATGCAAAGGCTCTAGACGCAAATATTGGTGTGAGAGCTAATTCAATCAAGGAAACACTGCATGTTAGTGAAGGGCATATTGAAGAAGGATCAGCTGAGTGGTTCTTGTGGGAGAACAACTCCATTTGGCTCACTAACTTCACACACCATCAGGCTTCCAAGCAGCTCTCAAGGAAACTCAGTTTTCACACTCTATGCTTAGTGCCCTTTGAGTGCATTATCTAGGAATGAACCTGGTAGAGCATCCCACACAAACGAATGCTCCACATGCGGGTTTCACATGCCACCAACTCCACATTCACAGGCAACTTCAGCGCCACAGCCATTTTCAGATAGCCCTCAATGCAAAGGCTCTAGACGCAAATATTGGTGTGAGAGCTAATTCAATCAAGGAAACACTGCATGTTGGTGAAGGGCATATTGAAGAAGGATCAGCCGAGTGGTTCTTGTGGGAGAACAACTCCATTTGGCTCACTAACTTCACACACCATCAGGCTTCCAAGCAGCTCTCAAGGAAACTCAGTTTTCACACTCTATGCTTAGTGCCCGTAGTATGGCTAGGACTGAAATGAACCTGGTAGAGCATCAAACACAAACGAATGCTCCACATGCGGGTTTCACATGCCACCAACTCCACATTGACAGGCAACTTCAGCGGAGCATCCCACACAAACGAATGCTCCACATGCGGGTTTCACATGCCACCAACTCCACATTCACAGGCAACTTCAGCGCCACAGCCGTTTTCAGATAGCCCTCAATGCAAAGGCTCTAGACGCAAATATTGGTGTGAGAGCTAATTCAATCAAGGAAACACTGCATGTTGGTGAAGGGCATATTGAAGAAGGATCAGCCGAGTGGTTCTTGTGGGAGAAAAACTCCATTTGGCTCACTAACTTCACACACCATCAGGCTTCCAAGCAGCTCTCAAGGAAACTCAGTTTTCACACTCTATGCTTAGTGCCCTTTGTATGGCTAGGACTGAAATGAACCTGGTAGAGCATCCCACAGAAACGAATGCTCCACATGCGGGTTTCACATGCCACCAACTCCACATTCACAGGCAACTTCAGCGCCACAGCCGTTTTCAGATAGCCCTCAAAGCAAAGGCTCTAGACGCAAATATTGGTGTGAGAGCTAATTCAATCAAGGAAACACTGCATGTTGGTGAAGGGCATATTGAAGAAGGATCAGCCGAGTGGTTCTTGTGGGAGAACAACTCCATTTGGCTCACTAACTTCACACACCATCAGGCTTCCAAGCAGCTCTCAAGGAAACTCAGGTTTCACACTCTATGCTTAGTGCCCTTTGAGTGCATTATCTAGGAATGAACCTGGTAGAGCATCCCACACAAACGAATGCTCCACATGCGGGTTTCACATGCCACCAACTCCACATTCACAGGCAACTTCAGCGCCACAGCCATTTTCAGATAGCCCTCAATGCAAAGGCTCTAGACGCAAATATTGGTGTGAGAGCTAATTCATTCAAGGAAACACTGCATGTTGGTGAAGGGCATATTGAAGAAGGATCAGCCGAGTGGTTCTTGTGGGAGAACAACTCCATTTGGCTCACTAACTTCACACACCATCAGGCTTCCAAGCAGCTCTCAAGGAAACTCAGGTTTCACGCTCTATGTTTAGTGCCCTTTGAGTGCATTATCTAGGAATGAACCTGGTAGAGCTTAGTCAGCCACACAAACGAATGCTCCACATGCGGGTTTCACATGCCACCAACTCCACATTGACAGGCAACTTCAGCGCCACAGCCGTTTTCAGATAGCCCTCAATGCAAAGGCTCTAGACGCAAATATTGGTGTGAGAGCTAATTCAATCAAGGAAACACTGCATGTTGGTGAAGGGCATATTGAAGAAGGATCAGCCGAGTGGTTCTTGTGGGAGAACAACTCCATTTGGCTCACTAACTTCACACACCATCAGGCTTCCAAGCAGCTCTCAAGGAAACTCAGTTTTCACACTCTATGCTTAGTGCCCTTTGTATGGCTAGGACTGAAAAGAAGCTTGGTGAGCATCCCACATAAACGAATGCTCCACATGCGGGTTTCACATGCCACCAACTCCACATTCACAGGCAACTTCAGCGCCACAGCCGTTTTCAGATAGCCCTCAATGCAAAGGCTCTAGACGCAAATATTGGTGTGAGAGCTAATTCAATCAAGGAAACACTGCATGTTGGTGAAGGGCATATTGAAGAAGGATCAGCCGAGTGGTTCTTGTGGGAGAACAACTCCATTTGGCTCACTAACTTCACACACCATCAGGCTTCCAAGCAGCTCTCAAGGAAACTCAGTTTTCACACTCTATGCTTAGTGCCCTTTGTATGGCTAGGACTGAAAAGAAGCTTGGTGAGCATCCCACACAAACGAATGCTCCACATGCGGGTTTCACATGCCACCAACTCCACATTGACAGGCAACTTCAGCGCCACAGCCGTTTTCAGATAGCCCTCAATGCAAAGGCTCTAGACGCAAATATTGGTGTGAGAGCTAATTCAATCAAGGAAACACTGCATGTTGGTGAAGGGCATATTGAAGAAGGATCAGCCGAGTGGTTCTTGTGGGAGAAAAACTCCATTTGGCTCACTAACGTCACACACCATCAGGCTTCCAAGCAGCTCTCAAGGAAACTCAGTTTTCACACTCTATGCTTAGTGCCCTTTGTATGGCTAGGACTGAAATGAACCTGGTAGAGCATCCCACACAAACGAATGCTCCACATGCGGGTTTCACATGCCACCAACTCCACATTCACAGGCAACTTCAGCGCCACAGCCGTTTTCAGATAGCCCTCAAAGCAAAGGCTCTAGACGCAAATATTGGTGTGAGAGCTAATTCAATCAAGGAAACACTGCATGTTGGTGAAGGGCATATTGAAGAAGGATCAGCCGAGTGGTTCTTGTGGGAGAACAACTCCATTTGGCTCACTAACTTCACACACCATCAGGCTTCCAAGCAGCTCTCAAGGAAACTCAGGTTTCACACTCTATGCTTAGTGCCCTTTGAGTGCATTATCTAGGAATGAACCTGGTAGAGCATCCCACACAAACGAATGCTCCACATGCGGGTTTCACATGCCACCAACTCCACATTCACAGGCAACTTCAGCGCCACAGCCATTTTCAGATAGCCCTCAATGCAAAGGCTCTAGACGCAAATATTGGTGTGAGAGCTAATTCATTCAAGGAAACACTGCATGTTGGTGAAGGGCATATTGAAGAAGGATCAGCCGAGTGGTTCTTGTGGGAGAACAACTCCATTTGGCTCACTAACTTCACACACCATCAGGCTTCCAAGCAGCTCTCAAGGAAACTCAGGTTTCACGCTCTATGTTTAGTGCCCTTTGAGTGCATTATCTAGGAATGAACCTGGTAGAGCTTGGTCAGCCACACAAACGAATGCTCCACATGCGGGTTTCACATGCCACCAACTCCACATTGACAGGCAACTTCAGCGCCACAGCCGTTTTCAGATAGCCCTCAATGCAAAGGCTCTAGACGCAAATATTGGTGTGAGAGCTAATTCAATCAAGGAAACACTGCATGTTGGTGAAGGGCATATTGAAGAAGGATCAGCCGAGTGGTTCTTGTGGGAGAACAACTCCATTTGGCTCACTAACTTCACACACCATCAGGCTTCCAAGCAGCTCTCAAGGAAACTCAGTTTTCACACTCTATGCTTAGTGCCCTTTGTATGGCTAGGACTGAAAAGAAGCTTGGTGAGCATCCCACATAAACGAATGCTCCACATGCGGGTTTCACATGCCACCAACTCCACCTTCACAGGCAACTTCAGCGCCACAGCCGTTTTCAGATAGCCCTCAATGCAAAGGCTCTAGACGCAAATATTGGTGTGAGAGCTAATTCAATCAAGGAAACACTGCATGTTGGTGAAGGGCATATTGAAGAAGGATCAGCCGAGTGGTTCTCGTGGGAGAACAACTCCATTTGGCTCACTAACTTCACACACCATCAGGCTTCCAAGCAGCTCTCAAGGAAACTCAGTTTTCACACTCTATGCTTAGTGCCCTTTGTATGGCTAGGACTGAAAAGAAGCTTGGTGAGCATCCCACACAAACGAATGCTCCACATGCGGGTTTCACATGCCACCAACTCCACATTCACAGGCAACTTCAGCGCCACAGCCGTTTTCAGATAGCCCTCAATGCAAAGGCTCTAGACGCAAATATTGGTGTGAGAGCTAATTCAATCAAGGAAACACTGCATGTTGGTGAAGGGCATATTGAAGAAGGATCAGCCGAGTGGTTCTTGTGGGAGAAAAACTCCATTTGGCTCACTAACTTCACACACCATCAGGCTTCCAAGCAGCTCTCAAGGAAACTCAGTTTTCACACTCTATGCTTAGTGCCCTTTGTATGGCTAGGACTGAAATGAACCTGGTAGAGCATCCCACACAAACGAATGCTCCACATGCGGGTTTCACATGCCACCAACTCCACATTGACAGGCAACTTCAGCGCCACAGCCGTTTTCAGATAGCCCTCAAAGCAAAGGCTCTAGACGCAAATATTGGTGTGAGAGCTAATTCAATCAAGGAAACACTGCATGTTGGTGAAGGGCATATTGAAGAAGGATCAGCCGAGTGGTTCTTGTGGGAGAACAACTCCATATGGCTCACTAACTTCACACACCATCAGGCTTCCAAGCAGCTCTCAAGGAAACTCAGTTTTCACACTCTATGCTTAGTGCCCTTTGTATGGCTAGGACTGAAATGAACCTGGTAGAGCATCCCACACAAACGAATGCTCCACATGCGGGTTTCACATGCCACCAACTCCACATTCACAGGCAACTTCAGCGCCAGAGCCGTTTTCAGATAGCCAGCAATGCAAAGGCTCTAGACGCAAATATTGGTGTGAGAGCTAATTCAATCAAGGAAACACTGCATGTTAGTGAAGGGCATATTGAAGAAGGATCAGCTGAGTGGTTCTTGTGGGAGAACAACTCCATTTGGCTCACTAACTTCACACACCATCAGGCTTCCAAGCAGCTCTCAAGAAAACTCAGTTTTCACACTCTATGCTTAGTGCCCTTTGAGTGCATTATCTAGGAATGAACCTGGTAGAGCATCCCACACAAACGAATGCTCCACATGCGGGTTTCACATGCCACCAACTCCACATTCGCAGGCAACTTCAGCGCCACAGCCGTTTTCAGATAGCCCTCAATCCAAAGGCTCTAGACGCAAATATTGGTGTGAGAGCTAATTCAATCAAGGAAACACTGCATGTTGGTGAAGGGCATATTGAAGAAGGATCAGCCAAGTGGTTCTTGTGGGAGAACAACTCCATTTGGCTCACTAACTTCACACACCATCAGGCTTCCAAGCAGCTCTCAAGGAAACTCAGGTTTCACACTCTATGCTTAGTGCCCTTTGTATGGCTAGGACTGAAATGAACCTGGTAGAGCATCCCACACAAACGAATGCTCCACATGCGGGTTTCACATGCCACCAACTCCACATTCACAGGCAACTTCAGCGCCACAGCCATTTTCAGATAGCCCTCAATGCAAAGGCTCTAGACGCAAATATTGGTGTGAGAGCTAATTCAATCAAGGAAACACTGCATGTTGGAGAAGGGCATATTGAAGAAGGATCAGCCGAGTGGTTCTTGTGGGAGAACAACTCCATTTGGCTCACTAACTTCACACACCATCAGGCTTCCAAGCAGCTCTCAAGGAAACTCAGTTTTCACACTCTATGCTTAGTGCCCTTTGTATGGCTAGGACTGAAATGAACCTGGTAGAGCATCCCACACAAACGAATGCTCCACATGCGGGTTTCACATGCCACCAACTCCACATTCACAGGCAACTTCAGCGCCACAGCCATTTTCAGATAGCCCTCAATGCAAAGGCTCTAGACGCAAATATTGGTGTGAGAGCTAATTCAATCAAGGAAACACTGCGTGTTTGTGAAGGGCATATTGAAGAAGGATCAGCCGAGTGGTTCTTGTGGGAGAACAACTCCATTTGGCTCACTAACTTCACACACCATCAGGCTTCCAAGCAGCTCTCAAGGAAACTCAGGTTTCACGCTCTATGTTTAGTGCCCTTTGAGTGCATTATCTAGGAATGAACCTGGTAGAGCTTGGTCAGCCACACAAACGAATGCTCCACATGCGGGTTTCACATGCCACCAACTCCACATTCACAGGCAACTTCAGCGCCACAGCCGTTTTCAGATAGCCCTCAATGCAAAGGCTCTAGACGCAAATATTGGTGTGAGAGCTAATTCAATCAAGGAAACACTGCATGTTGGTGAAGGGCATATTGAAGAAGGATCAGCCGAGTGGTTCTTGTGGGAGAACAACTCCATTTGGCTCACTAACTTCACACACCATCAGGCTTCCAAGCAGCTCTCAAGGAAACTCAGTTTTCACACTCTATGCTTAGTGCCCTTTGTATTTCTAGGCCTGAAAAGAAGCTTGGTGAGCATCCCACATAAACGAATGCTCCACATGCGGGTTTCACATGCCACCAACTCCACATTGACAGGCAACTTCAGCGCCACAGCCGTTTTCAGATAGCCCTCAATGCAAAGGCTCTAGACGCAAATATTGGTGTGAGAGCTAATTCAATCAAGGAAACACTGCATGTTGGTGAAGGGCATATTGAAGAAGGATCAGCCGAGTGGTTCTTGTGGGAGAAAAACTCCATTTGGCTCACTAACTTCACACACCATCAGGCTTCCAAGCAGCTCTCAAGGAAACTCAGTTTTCACACTCTATGCTTAGTGCCCTTTGTATGGCTAGGACTGAAATGAACCTGGTAGAGCATCCCACACAAACGAATGCTCCACATGCGGGTTTCACATGCCACCAACTCCACATTCACAGGCAACTTCAGCGCCACAGCCATTTTCAGATAGCCCTCAATGCAAAGGCTCTAGACGCAAATATTGGTGTGAGAGCTAATTCAATCAAGGAAACACTGCATGTTGGTGAAGGGCATATTGAAGAAGGATCAGCCGAGTGGTTCTTGTGGGAGAACAACTCCATTTGGCTCACTAACTTCACATACCATCAGGCTTCCAAGCAGCTCTCAAGGAAACTCAGTTTTCACACTCTATGCTTAGTGCCCTTTGAGTGCATTATCTAGGAATGAACCTGGTAGAGCTTGGTCAGCCACACAAACGAATGCTCCACATGCGGGTTTCACATGCCACCAACTCCACATTCACAGGCAACTTCAGCGCCACAGCCGTTTTCAGATAGCCCTCAAAGCAAAGGCTCTAGACGCAAATATTGGTGTGAGAGCTAATTCAATCAAGGAAACACTGCATGTTGGTGAAGGGCATATTGAAGAAGGATCAGCCGAGTGGTTCTTGTGGGAGAACAACTCCATTTGGCTCACTAACTTCACACACCATCAGGCTTCCAAGCAGCTCTCAAGGAAACTCAGTTTTCACACTCTATGCTTAGTGTCCTTTGTAGGGCTAGGACTGAAAAGAAGCTTGGTGAGCATCCCACATAAACGAATGCTCCACATGCGGGTTTCACATGCCACCAACTCCACATTGACAGGCAACTTCAGCGCCACAGCCGTTTTCAGATAGCCCTCAATGCAAAGGCTCTAGACGCAAATATTGGTGTGAGAGCTAATACAATCAAGGAAACACTGCATGTTGGTGAAGGGCATATTGAAGAAGGATCAGCCGAGTGGTTCTTGTGGGAGAAAAACTCCATTTGGCTCACTAACTTCACACACCATCAGGCTTCCAAGCAGCTCTCAAGGAAACTCAGTTTTCACACTCTATGCTTAGTGCCCTTTGTATGGCTAGGACTGAAATGAACCTGGTAGAGCATCCCACACAAACGAATGCTCCATATGCGGGTTTCACATGCCACCAACTCCACATTCACAGGCAACTTCAGCGCCACAGCCGTTTTCAGATAGCCCTCAAAGCAAAGGCTCTAGACGCAAATATTGGTGTGAGAGCTAATTCAATCAAGGAAACACTGCATGTTGGTGAAGGGCATATTGAAGAAGGATCAGCCGAGTGGTTCTTGTGGGAGAACAACTCCATTTGGCTCACTAACTTCACACACCATCAGGCTTCCAAGCAGCTCTCAAGGAAACTCAGTTTTCACACTCTATGCTTAGTGCCCTTTGTATGGCTAGGACTGAAATGAACCTGGTAGAGCATACCACACAAACGAATGCTCCACATGCGGGTTTCACATGCCACCAACTCCACATTCACAGGCAACTTCAGCGCCACAGCCGTTTTCAGATAGCCCTCAAAGCAAAGGCTCTAGACGCAAATATTGGTGTGAGAGCTAATTCAATCAAGGAAACACTGCATGTTGGTGAAGGGCATATTGAAGAAGGATCAGCCGAGTGGTTCTTGTGGGAGAACAACTCCATTTGGCTCACTAACTTCACACACCATCAGGCTTCCAAGCAGCTCTCAAGGAAACTCAGTTTTCACACTCTATGCTTAGTGCCCTTTGAGTGCATTATCTAGGAATGAACCTGGTAGAGCATCCCACACAAACGAATGCTCCACATGCGGGTTTCACATGCCACCAACTCCACATTCACAGGCAACTTCAGCGCCACAGCCATTTTCAGATAGCCCTCAATGCAAAGGCTCTAGACGCAAATATTGGTGTGAGAGCTAATTCAATCAAGGAAACACTGCGTGTTTGTGAAGGGCATATTGAAGAAGGATCAGCCGAGTGGTTCTTGTGGGAGAACAACTCCATTTGGCTCACTAACTTCACACACCATCAGGCTTCCAAGCAGCTCTCAAGGAAACTCAGGTTTCACGCTCTATGTTTAGTGCCCTTTGAGTGCATTATCTAGGAATGAACCTGGTAGAGCTTGGTCAGCCACACAAACGAATGCTCCACATGCGGGTTTCACATGCCACCAACTCCACATTCACAGGCAACTTCAGCGCCACAGCCGTTTTCAGATAGCCCTCAATGCAAAGGCTCTAGACGCAAATATTGGTGTGAGAGCTAATTCAATCAAGGAAACACTGCATGTTGGTGAAGGGCATATTGAAGAAGGATCAGCCGAGTGGTTCTTGTGGGAGAACAACTCCATTTGGCTCACTAACTTCACACACCATCAGGCTTCCAAGCAGCTCTCAAGGAAACTCAGTTTTCACACTCTATGCTTAGTGCCCTTTGTATTTCTAGGCCTGAAAAGAAGCTTGGTGAGCATCCCACATAAACGAATGCTCCACATGCGGGTTTCACATGCCACCAACTCCACATTGACAGGCAACTTCAGCGCCACAGCCGTTTTCAGATAGCCCTCAATGCAAAGGCTCTAGACGCAAATATTGGTGTGAGAGCTAATTCAATCAAGGAAACACTGCATGTTGGTGAAGGGCATATTGAAGAAGGATCAGCCGAGTGGTTCTTGTGGGAGAAAAACTCCATTTGGCTCACTAACTTCACACACCATCAGGCTTCCAAGCAGCTCTCAAGGAAACTCAGTTTTCACACTCTATGCTTAGTGCCCTTTGTATGGCTAGGACTGAAATGAACCTGGTAGAGCATCCCACACAAACGAATGCTCCACATGCGGGTTTCACATGCCACCAACTCCACATTCACAGGCAACTTCAGCGCCACAGCCATTTTCAGATAGCCCTCAATGCAAAGGCTCTAGACGCAAATATTGGTGTGAGAGCTAATTCAATCAAGGAAACACTGCATGTTGGTGAAGGGCATATTGAAGAAGGATCAGCCGAGTGGTTCTTGTGGGAGAACAACTCCATTTGGCTCACTAACTTCACATACCATCAGGCTTCCAAGCAGCTCTCAAGGAAACTCAGTTTTCACACTCTATGCTTAGTGCCCTTTGAGTGCATTATCTAGGAATGAACCTGGTAGAGCATCCCACACAAACGAATGCTCCACATGCGGGTTTCACATGCCACCAACTCCACATTGACAGGCAACTTCAGCGCCACAGCCATTTTCAGATAGCCCTCAATGCAAAGGCTCTAGACGCAAATATTGGTGTGAGAGCTAATTCAATCAAGGAAACACTGCGTGTTTGTGAAGGGCATATTGAAGAAGGATCAGCCGAGTGGTTCTTGTGGGAGAACAACTCCATTTGGCTCACTAACTTCACACACCATCAGGCTTCCAAGCAGCTCTCAAGGAAACTCAGGTTTCACGCTCTATGTTTAGTGCCCTTTGAGTGCATTATCTAGGAATGAACCTGGTAGAGCTTGGTCAGCCACACAAACGAATGCTCCACATGCGGGTTTCACATGCCACCAACTCCACATTGACAGGCAACTTCAGCGCCACAGCCGTTTTCAGATAGCCCTCAATGCAAAGGCTCTAGACGCAAATATTGGTGTGAGAGCTAATTCAATCAAGGAAACACTGCGTGTTTGTGAAGGGCATATTGAAGAAGGATCAGCCGAGTGGTTCTTGTGGGAGAACAACTCCATTTGGCTCACTAACTTCACACACCATCAGGCTTCCAAGCAGCTCTCAAGGAAACTCAGTTTTCACACTCTATGCTTAGTGCCCTTTGTATGGCTAGGACTGAAAAGAAGCTTGGTGAGCATCCCACATAAACGAATGCTCCACATGCGGGTTTCACATGCCACCAACTCCACATTGACAGGCAACTTCAGCGCCACAGCCGTTTTCAGATAGCCCTCAATGCAAAGGCTCTAGACGCAAATATTGGTGTGAGAGCTAATTCAATCAAGGAAACACTGCATGTTGGTGAAGGGCATATTGAAGAAGGATCAGCCGAGTGGTTCTTGTGGGAGAAAAACTATATTTGGCTCACTAACTTCACACACCATCAGGCTTCCAAGCAGCTCTCAAGGAAACTCAGTTTTCACACTCTATGCTTAGTGCCCTTTGTATGGCTAGGACTGAAAAGAAGCTTGGTCAGCATCCCACACAAACGAATGCTCCACATGCGGGTTTCACATGCCACCAACTCCACATTCACAGGCAACTTCAGCGCCACAGCCGTTTTCAGATAGCCCTCAAAGCAAAGGCTCTAGACGCAAATATTGGTGTGAGAGCTAATTCAATCAAGGAAACACTGCATGTTGGTGAAGGGCATATTGAAGAAGGATCAGCCGAGTGGTACTTGTGGGAGAACAACTCCATTTGCCTCACTAACTTCACACACCATCAGGCTTCCAAGCAGCTCTCAAGGAAACTCAGTTTTCACACTCTATGCTTAGTGCCCTTTGAGTGCATTATCTAGGAATGAACCTGGTAGAGGATCCCACACAAACGAATGCTCCACATGCGGGTTTCACATGCCACCAACTCCACATTCACAGGCAACTTCAGCGCCACAGCCGTTTTCAGATAGCCCTCAAAGCAAAGGCTCTAGACGCAAATATTGGTGTGAGAGCTAATTCAATCAAGGAAACACTGCATGTTGGTGAAGGGCATATTGAAGAAGGATCAGCCGAGTGGTTCATGTGGGAGAACAACTCCATTTGGCTCACTAACTTCACACACCATCAGGCTTCCAAGCAGCTCTCAAGGAAACTCAGTTTTCACACTCTATGCTTAGTGCCCTTTGTATGGCTAGGACTGAAATGAACCTGGTAGAGCATCCCACACAAACGAATGCTCCACATGCGGGTTTCACATGCCACCAACTCCACATTCACAGGCAACTTCAGCGCCACAGCCATTTTCAGATAGCCCTCAATGCAAAGGCTCTAGACGCAAATATTGGTGTGAGAGCTAATTCAATCAAGGAAACACTGCATGTTGGTGAAGGGCATATTGAAGAAGGATCAGCCGAGTGGTTCTTGTGGGAGAACAACTCCATTTGGCTCACTAACTTCACACACCATCAGGCTTCCAAGCAGCTCTCAAGGAAACTCAGGTTTCACACTCTATGCTTAGTGCCCTTTGAGTGCATTATCTAGGAATGAACCTGGTACAGCTTGGTCAGCCACACAAACGAATGCTCCACATGCGGGTTTCACATGCCACCAACTCCACATTCACAGGCAACTTCAGCGCCACAGCCGTTTTCAGATAGCCCTCAATGCAAAGGCTCTAGACGCAAATATTGGTGTGAGAGCTAATTCAATCAAGGAAACACTGCATGTTGGTGAAGGGCATATTGAAGAAGGATCAGCCGAGTGGTTCTTGTGGGAGAACAACTCCATTTGGCTCACTAACTTCACACACCATCAGGCTTCCAAGCAGCTCTCAAGGAAACTCAGTTTTCACACTCTATGCTTAGTGCCCGTAGTATGGCTAGGACTGAAAAGAAGCTTGGTGAGCATCCCACATAAACGAATGCTCCACATGCGGGTTTCACATGCCACCAACTCCACATTCACAGGCAACTTCAGCGCCACAGCCGTTTTCAGATAGCCCTCAATGCAAAGGCTCTAGACGCAAATATTGGTGTGAGAGCTAATTCAATCAAGGAAACACTGCATGTTGGTGAAGGGCATATTGAAGAAGGATCAGCCGAGTGGTTCTTGTGGGAGAACAACTCCATTTGGCTCACTAACTTCACACACCATCAGGCTTCCAAGCAGCTCTCAAGGAAACTCAGTTTTCACACTCTATGCTTAGTGCCCTTTGTATGGCTAGGACTGAAATGAACCTGGTAGAGCATCCCACACAAACGAATGCTCCACATGCGGGTTTCACATGCCACCAACTCCACATTCACAGGCAACTTCAGAGCCACAGCCGTTTTCAGATAGCCCTCAATGCAAAGGCTCTAGACGCAAATATTGGTGTGAGAGCTAATTCAATCAAGGAAACACTGCATGTTGGTGAAGGGCATATTGAAGAAGGATCAGCCGAGTGGTTCTTGTGGGAGAACAACTCCATTTGGCTCACTAACTTCACACACCATCAGGCTTCCAAGCAGCTCTCAAGGAAACTCAGTTTTCACACTGTATGCTTAGTGCCCTTTGAGTGCATTATCTAGGAATGAACCTGGTAGAGCATCCCACACAAACGAATGCTCCACATGCGGGTTTCACATGCCACCAACTCCACATTCACAGGCAACTTCAGCGCCACAGCCATTTTCAGATAGCCCTCAATGCAAAGGCTCTAGACGCAAATATTGGTGTGAGAGCTAATTCAATCAAGGAAACACGGCATGTTGGTGAAGGGCATATTGAAGAAGGATCAGCCGAGTGGTTCTTGTGGGAGAACAACTCCATTTGGCTCACTAACTTCACACACCATCAGGCTTCCAAGCAGCTCTCAAGGAAACTCAGTTTTCACACTCTATGCTTAGTGCCCTTTGTATGA